>NW_010195728.1:0-28042 GCF_000695765.1 Mesitornis unicolor
GTTCTGTGATTCTGTGATTCTGTGAATTTAAGTGCAATATGGAAATGAAAGTGCACCATAATAATCTAGCCATCTTACATCCCACTGTGACTTATTTTTTTCCTTGCTTTACTCATGAAATCTTTTGGTTTCATGTTTAGCTCTTTTTCCATAACATTTAATTAAATTTAATTTTATTTTTAATTTTGTAGGTCTCATATGGATGTTGTTGAAACTGAAACCAATTAAGAAACATCTGCAGACAACAGAATGCTGTCAAGTGCGAACAATGAAATTTCTTCTAAGAGAAGAGAGTGAGCAGAGCACACTCTCAACAAGTCTGGGAAAGCTTCATCCAAACAAAAGCTGTGTTTATGTCTTCACTGAAGCTTCCAGTGTTTTGGAACCTGGCTCTGAAGAGCACTGTAAACCAAGACAAATCTGACCCATCCTTTGCAGTCAGCAATACTAATTAAGTTTAGCCCACTTCCAGCTAGCCTGATTTAGGTATACTGTACTTCAGTGATACAGGAACATAAACCAATGATTGCTTGCAAATGTAGAAGATATTTTAAACAGATTTTTTTTTCTTTTTTAATTCACAAGATCTCACTAGAGATCTTCATAAAGGTTATATGGAGACATTTTCTCTATCTCTAACCTAATTTCATTTCTTTTATGCTTCATCTCAAGTCACTGGTATTGTCATGTTTCTTTATGGGATAATTATAATATCCCCTTAAGGTTTTATTACCTTAACATACTGGTATATATTCTCAGTCTTAACTCTAGTTTAATATGTATTTTTAAATAATTAATATGTAGTATAGACAAGCATGTGGTGCAGCAGAGAAATTGGACGTCAGGAGAGGTCCTGAGGGAGAGACATACCCTGTCCTTATTCCCTGTCCACCCTGTAAGAGTGGTCAAGAGGCATTAGATCAACCCTTTTCCCTAAGCAGAGATGGGAAGCCTTTACAGTTCACTTTGCAAACATAATGTTTCTCTTTTCTTTATCAGAAACAACAGATACTGGCATGACAGCTTTGCTCTCCACAGGCTTATTTTTCCTTAGGCAAAGGTACCTGAGCTCTTGGTCCCACCAGTATGGTCACAAAAGAAGTCATTAATTATAATAGAAACAAAAACAATAGTAGTTATTAGTTACAGATAATGTAAAAAGGAGGAAGACAAGTGTCACAGATTAAGCAAACGCCTCCTGTGGATATCTCAGAGTTACACTTTCTAGCAGTGGAACAGCCTTTACCACACCACCAGTTACCAAGGGCATGATCAATGACAGAGGCCTCTGCCACCTTTAATGAGCACTGAATTCACCACCAAGGCTTCTGAGTGTTTTTTCAGAGAAAGAAAATTTGGATGGGTGCAATAAGAACTGATTGCACAGAGAAATTTTCACATGGGGTATCTCCCAACAGCACAATACCATCCAGAAACAAATGGAAGGATGCCTTACAAACTAGGTAAATGCCAATGGATAAACTTAATAGCCCACTCCATTTATTAACAGCCAGTATTTTTTTGCGTTTTTTCCCCTTTCTTTTTCCCTTGTAGCTAAGGGAAATGACTATATGTACAGATGTTCATTTTAATAAAAACCTATTCCTTTTCTGCTCTGACATATCTCCTTATGCCTTCTCTCTTGCAATCTTACCATCTCTACGGCGAGTTCTTTAAAGCAGTTTCTAATTTTATCTTGAGCTGTGAAGTTTTTGTAGCTCCTCTGTCTGAAAAAGGCTGCAAGAAAAAAATAGGCTGAACTGAATAAATAGTTCTTCTAACATTTTGATGTCTCATGGGTATAAGAGCTGTTCAGAACACGGGGCTAGGATAAGGATCTGAAAAATGACAAGGATATTAGAAGTCCCTCGCTGTTTTCCTTTAGAAATGCAAGGCTTTAGGTCATGTAACCTCCTTAATCCAGGTCTAGTTCCTCACAAATGTCTGATGTGGTTCTTGTGATGCAGCAGACCAAGAGAGAAAAGAAATGGGGCAGGAGGAGATAAGTAAGAGGGACGGAGCCATAAGCTTCTGCTCCATGAAACTGCAGACATATGAGCAATGGAAAGGTCAACAAAGGAATAAGTTATAATTGCAGCAACAAGTCAGGTCCTGCTTTGCTGTGAAACTTAGAGGAGTAGTTGTACCTTTTTTGCCAATGTACTTCTGCCTTTAGATTATGAAGAATAGTTACCTGCATTTACTAAAACACTCTGAAAGGCTTGGAAAGAAAACATTAAGTATTATCTAGGGACGTTCCTAAATTTCTTAGTAATACACATGGGATCAGCACGTAATATTCCCATTGTGTTATTAAAAATAAAGTTAAATAGGTAACATTGCTCAGATATTTTGCTAAAGTAGCTTGGTGGTGGTCTTGTCATTTTTTGTTTTAAATTTAGGAGCTGCTCACTTAAAGGTAGCACTTCACTGATCACCACAAAATAATTGGCATAAGCAATACATTTAACATGGGAAACAACGAACTTGTAGGTTTTGTTCAGTTTGATGAGCATTGGACTGAAACTCATGTACTCCAAAGGATCCCCCCGAATTCTGCAAACCTACTAAAGAAAATCACTCTGCTACTTCTGAAGAAAATCTGATGCAAACTTAGACTATTTGGGGGTTAAGTTATTTCTTTTTCTCGCATCTGAAGCAGTTTTTTTCAAAGTTTGTAGTTGTCTTCACTTCCAGTGTTTTCCCCAGACACCTTTCAATGTTGTCTGTGGGAGCAGTCACAAAGCTATAGAAGTATGTCAAACATATTGATTACCAAGTAAAATGGTTACCCTGGTAACTAAAAATCCTAGGAAAGCTCTAAAAACTTCCTTCCCTTCTTATGTGACTTCTTTTTATATACTTTTTTTTTCCTCTGGTGTTTCAGAAATCAGTGATGTCAGATATAAAAGTACTTGCTCTGAATATACAGGAATGGAGGAAAGGTGATTCACGCCTAGATTATCTATTCCACCAGGAATATTACTACCCACATTGCTGCCTTAGTAATCCATCACTTGCATAACGTGTAGGCAATTTTTGTATTTATGGGGGGCAGAGTAACCCTCTCCCACCAATTTCTAAATCTATATTCAGATGTGACCTAAGGAAAGAAATTCAAGGACTAGAATTTTCCTAAAGTGCCAAGGCAAGCAAGATGAACAGTGTGAAAGAATTATTATTCATGTAGCAATCAAAAGTTTGATCTGCTGTGTACAGAGGAAAGGAAATGAAGGTCTTCTCTCCAAGGGTGATGGAAGCGTGACTAGGTGTGACAGAAGTGGTGACCTAACCAGAGGAGCAGCAGGGACCGGAACTGGTGGCTGTGGACTCATGCAGTTACTCAGGCTCATTCTAGGCACAGCCTGACGGTGCCAGTGTATTTAAAAGTGTGAGCAGTTGAAAGCACGCATGAAACCCATGTGGGAACAACTTTAGATGGCTCATTTCTCTGTTTCCTGCTTGGTTCAATCCCGAGACACACAAAAGACTGCCTACTTACTGCTCAAGTGACCCTCGTGAGCAGGCTCAGCTTTTCAACCATTTCGGTATTTCAGAAGGAGTTGCCTTCACAGGCATTAAGCAGATGCTTGCTGGTCCATTCATTTGTAAGCAGGAACTGTAACTGGGCTGTGTGGAAAGGGGGATACATGTAGCAGTGATTACATTGGGGTTTGGAGTTTTATTAGAATAAGGGAGTCTAAGCCAGCAATTCAGAAAACAGGGCACTACTGTTCAGGCTTTGATATGCTGATTTTTTTCTTCCCTGAACAAATGGCGTTAGGGTTTTTTTGTCCTCTGTACTGCCTTTCCAAATAAAAATGGTTTTGAAAAGCCGCAATTACAGAGGTTACAAATAACACAGCTGGCACTGGAACATTTCCAGAACATAATCACCTGTCGCGCGCGCTAATTCCCACCGTGATGAGGGCCCATTATTTCCAGTGGGGTCCGACAGATCCATTGTTAAAAATGTCATCTCTTAATGGAGCAGGTTTGGGATTGTCTGAGCCCCAGCCTGCTCTCTTATGTCAGCTTGTGTTAAGAAGGTATGTTATTCCTTTGAATGACGGCTTTTTATTTGTCCCAGGCTAGTATTGTCAATAGAAGGCTGAAGAAAATGTGATTAAGCTACATGGAACCACAAATTAGCTTGCTATGAAAAGAAATGACACAAGCAAAACTTTCCAGTAAACATAATCCTAAGGAGAACTGAATAGGGTATAAAGTGTGGAGAGAAACACAGTGGTTAATTTTTATAGATGGAATATTACTACAATGCTACAAAGGGCAGTTCTCTAACTCCCTTTATTTGAACAGATGTTTGCCTTGTGTTGTCCTTTGTAGTCTCAGGGCTTTTCTGTCAGTCTTGAGTGGGAAAGCTCAGCTAATGCCCTTCTAATATGCAGTTTCCTTTAGTTATTTTTTTTCTGATAGAAAAATGCAAACCTCTCTAGTAAGACAGGAATGTTTGTCTCACATACAAGAAGTTGGAATCACTGTCACTTCTATAAGCAGCCTTCTGCTGAGAAATACAAGCACTATCATTTTGACATGTACCAGTCACAGGACTTAATAGTAACATCAAATTGACATACCTTGTAGGGGAAGGAGTGAGTCCTCAAAGGAAATATAGTACTACTTCTCTGTATCTGTCATCACTTTCCTTTGAATGGCACTGATTTGGGGATGTTGGATCAAAACAGTGAAGTCAGTTTTAGGATTACTTCCTAACCTGACCGATTTTGCTGCACAAGTTGGGCAGAGCATGTTTCCAGTTGCACTCACAGTCATATGTTGCTGTAACAGAGCCCAGTGCTCCTATTGAGGTCTCTGCCTGTCTGCCACAATTGCCAAGGGACTGTTGTCCAGTTAAAATGGGAATATGAAAACTGTTCACTAAATACCAGAAGCTTGTGTGATTTTTCCCATCAGTGCTTGGCAGCAGCCAAGCTTATTGCACTAAACCCAATGCATTTTTAGTTCTGGCAGCTCTGAAGGCTGGTGCACTTCCAAAAGCCAGGTGACTTCAGCTCCCCCGCAGAGTGGGAAGGTCCCCCGATGTTTCAGCAAGTCATGCCAGGTGGCTTGCCAAAAGCTGAATGATTCCAAGAGCAGCTCTGTCTCCCTTTGCCCCTGCTGTGCTGCCTCCCATCCCTGGGCGAGCTGTGCCAGCCACGCTGGCGGATGAGGCTCAGCTGCAGGCACAAACAGCAACTGCTGCTGCTGAAGTGTTCACTGCCAAAGGTCCTTCCCCACGCGTTTGGCAGTGGACGGCTTGTGGGAGTAGAGCAGTTCCCTCAGCCTCTGCAGGACTTCCCAAAGCTTGGGCCGGGCAGGATTTGCATGAAGGTATCCTAGTGCAGCAAGAGCCAGTAGCTCATGCATGCATTTAGGTTGCTTTTTGTGTTTTATCACTTCCTTTCATTTCCTCTTCTCTCTGTGGATTAATGACAGGCCTATGTGTGGCTTTAAGAGCTGCACCTTTCAGGAGCTGTATCCTACAAAACCACTGGGTATGTGCAGCAGCAGCTAGGACTGCCACGCGTCCCACCGTGTGGTTCTTTAAAAAGCAGCACCTCCAGGGCAGTTATGGGGAAGGGACGTTCCTGTTTTTCAAGTGTGCCTGCATGGGGGTGTGTGCACATGTAGGAGTTGTTCTTATTACTCATTCCTTGGAAATTAACAGCACGTCTTACACAATGATGGAGGAGGCATTAAGCACAGGCTGTGGGTTATTGGATAGGACGTGTGTCAGTGCTACGTGGATATTGTTGACCCAGCAACTTCCTCCTGTGCTCCTAGCCCATCTCAGGGAGATGCTGGATCCAGGCTATTCTTTCATTGTTGAGTGTTTGCCTTTTAATTTTATCTGATCTCCCTCTTCCTTTCTCTGTGCCTAGTAATTGTCTGTTACTTACTATATGGACAGGATGAAATTCCTTCATTACTTGATCTGAGGCCCTTAAGTGGATGCTGCTACTGAAAGGCCTGGGAAGAAGTCAGGCTTGGGAGGCAGTGGTTGTTGCTGAAGGCCACAGCTAATTACAGATGCCAATATGGGAGTGTGGAGGAGAGCAAGAGGTGAAGGGAGGGAGCACTCAGAACTGCATAATCAGCAGATGTGGCTTGTTATCAGCAGCGTGATAGCAAGCAGCACGACTAGCAAAGCCCTAGAGTTTTAGCCCTCCTTTATTACTTCCTAATAAAGTAATATAAAAATAAAGTGTTATCTGTTTTCACATGAGAAATTTAAAGGGATTCACTGTTCTCATGATTATCATTCTCTGATTTTAAGATTTTCTGTTCCATGCAGACAAGTTTATTCACAAACAAGTTAAGCTCTTATCTTATGCAGCCAGAAAGGAACCCAAAGGCCACAGTTATCATCCAGGCTGTTTTGTAAACTAAGGTCCCAGAGAGACATAAATCCTGCCTAGGATGAGCAGAAGGGCTCCTAGCCTTTTTATTTTCAACTTCATCAGTTTTTCTTCCAACTCCATCAGTTGATCTAACAAAATATATTGAATCTCCAAGTGAATGTTGCCTCAGTAATACTAAACCACATATCTGAAATTGCCATCCATCTCCACATATGGTGCTGACAATTGTTCTATGGCAAACAAAGTCATCCTTTTGCAAATATAGAATCATAGAATCACAGAATTGGGTTGGAAGGGACCTTTAAAGATCATTTAGTCCAACCCCCCTGCAGTAAGCAGGGACAATGTTACTAGATCAGGTTGCTCAGAGCCCCATCATGCCTGACCTTGAATATCTCCAGGGATGGGGCCTCAATTACTTCTCTGGGCAACTCGTTCCAGTGTTTCACCACCACCATAGTAAAGAACTTCTTTCTAATGTCTAATCTAAATCTACCCTGCTCTAGTTTAAAACCATTGCCTCTGATACTATTGCTGCGTGCCCTTGTAAACAGTCTCTCCTCAGCTTTCCTGTTGGCCTCCTTCAGGTACTGGAAGGTTGCTATAAGGTCTCCCCAGAACCTTCTCTTCTCCAGGCTTCATATGTCAGATGGGAGAGTAACAGTGATTTCTACTTCTAGGAAAAAGCCTAATGGCTTATGGAAGTAGGAAACCAGAATTTGAGGTTCTGCCCAGACTGAAACAGTTCGTGCACACTTTGCCCAGTTCTCAGTAAATATCCCAATCTTGATGTTGCTGGAGAGGTCAGATAGAGAAAAAGCATGACACTCCCCATCCCTCTGTTTAAATTGTGCCACTATACAGAAAGCGAATGACATTCATGGAGATAGAAAGGGAGAGTTAAAAAAAATGTACAAATGTCCTCTTAAGTTCAGCCTAGAGAAGCAGAATAACCAGATGAGCCCAGCAGAAACTGGTGCTGCTTCTCTACATTTGGTACAATGCCCTTTAACACAGCTAGACAGGGTTGGTACCTCAACAGGCTCATGTAGGCTTAGATCGGGCATCTCTCACAGCACAACATTGTGCTACAAACATCTCTCAAATTCTGGAACAAATGATCCTCCTAGTGATTCTGACCTACCCCAGAAAGCCTCTGTTATGTTCATGCTTTCATATGGTATATACATCTTGTTTCAGAAAAAACACAGTTTACCGTATGTGCAGTACTAGGCACATACACACAGATCTCTGCCTTATCAAACTTTACAAATGAAGAAGGCAGGGCTTGCTACACAGTATTTGCTTTTCACAAGGAAGTAGTTAAAGGTTGTTTTATTATTTTAGTTTCTATTGTAAATAAAAAATCCAAATCATATATACCCTTCAGGTAAGCAAGAAATGAAAGAATTTAATGAAATTGGCCCTTAACTTGACTCTTCCTTTAGTCTACTTAATTGAAAGCTCAGACACACTAAGTGGTTTGTATAAAACACTAACACAGATGATTTCCTGTACTTTGATGAGTTGCAAATCCTTCCAGCAGAAATTACGGGTTAACACAGACACCATTATTGGGTTTTCGAATCAGGCTTCATTTTTCCAAAGATTTAATGTCCCTGAATAGCTTTGTTTTGCAAGACTCAGACCTTTGACTTCAGCTCTGCTGTCTGATTCACATACACATACAAGCTGCTGACTACAAGGGAAGTAGAAGACCTGTACAGCCTTGGAGTTGAGTAATTTAGTTGCAAACTCTTCAATACATCAGAAGTACAGTTGGGAAATAGCATTTTGCATGTTACTGGCACCCTACAGTAAGTTGTACCTCCATACAGCTATGTGCCATCTTTGTAATCTCACACAATTATTAGAGATGTGGATTGCATTTTAGGCACCTCCTGCTTCAGCTACATGGATTGCTCACACCAGCCCTTTAACAACAGCAATAGAAAAAGCAACGGAGAAACATGTAGAAGTCACTGAAGACACTGTCAACAGCCTGTGTTTTCTTACAGATGAAATGAGCTCCCTCATCTTTGCCACTTCTCTATCCTTCCCTTTAATGAAAAAAAGTCAAGAGAGAAGGAGATCAAGAATTAGGAGAGGAACACTTGAACTGAAATGGAACAATTGAATGGAACTCAGCTGGAGATTTGAAAATTAGGAATGAGACCAAATTCATTAATATCAGCCAGAATTTCTGTTGAGTGACTAGTGATTCTGAATTCCTCACTTTTAATATCCTAGCTGCAGAATTTCTGAGGAGTCCAACGATGCTCAGCATCAGACCTCTGGAAATCTGATCTCTTTTGTCAACCTTAAACTGGACACTCAGAATTTTTACTTGCTTTTGAGATGCAGTAGTCTTTGTGAATGTGCCCCACAGAAGGTAAATATTTGTCCCTTCTGTTTTATGTTTCTATAGTTGTTTTGTTCCAGGCTGCCAATCCACCTCTTCAAATGTATTCTGCTGCTGTGGTTTAGTATTGGAATATCCTTTAGGATGGAATAAACTGAGGGATTAGTCTAGTAAAGGTATTTACAAGTTACTTCATGTATAAAGGAAGTGTAATCCCATGAGTTTTCCCCCACATTATGAGTGGGCTGTGTAGGAACCCAAAAATAAGACTTAGCCTTGTTTCAGTTGCAGATACTGAAGTGTATCTGTTGTCAGGTTAATTCAGGCTTTAGCAGAATCCATTAAAAATATGTTCTTTGTGCAAAAAAACCAGCCCATCTCCTTCTGCCTCTTGAATCTGACAGATGTTCAAAACCTCCTGAAGATTAGGTTTGTGGAGAGAGAAGACATGTGAGTGAAGGTAAAATCTTAGCTTCATAAAAAGAGATGGGAAACTTTCCACTGCTATCCACAGAACTAAGACATCACACTAAGTGGCTTTGTCCAGAGCACTTCGCTTTCTAAAAGCAGTCTTTATACATTGAAAGCTCCACAGTGCAGCTAATTTATAAACTGGTCAGGATCTGTGTGCGGGTGTGTACATTCATGTCTGCCAGGAAAATTCTCTACCAGCCAATCAACATCCTAGAGCACACTGGAAGCTGGCAGAGCAGCTAATTATCTTCACTAAGAGAAATCTACTAGCTTGATTAATGCCTGTTTACTAATTGTTTCTGGTATTTCAACTGTAATCTCAGAAAAGAGTTTATTAGGGATGACTCTCCTGAAACTTTGCTTTTCCTTTTTGCTGTGCTGCAAATGATGCCTCATTCTTCCTTCCCAGAGGCAGTTCCCTGGACTTCCAAGTAATGTCAGCAATAGCTGTGAACACATAGGAATTCGTATGGTTATTGTGTGGCACCATCCTCTTTCACAATACTATTCATGTGTAGATCTCAAGGCACTTTTGGAAGGAGACAGCATCATCATTGTTTAACAGATGATTAGATCTGGATTTTGAGGTTGAGATTGAGGCTTTCACCTCAGTTAAAATCTTCCACCAGGACTAAGTAAGCACTAGGTTAGCGAAAAGACACTGATGTTGTCAGCAAACACCTGACTCGGTAATCACTGAAGTTGGCAGAAAAACTAACATTGATTTGGATCAGACTGAGTAGGGAAAACAAAGAGGAGAACTTCAGACTGCTAATCTCCTTTTTCCATTTCCATTTCCAACTTCACTGAAAAGAAAGATCTCTGTCACTTTGCAGAAATTTACCTTAATCTCCAAGTGCATGTTATAAAAAAATGCAGGGTTTTTTTGATTATTATTTAGAAAACATTCAGCATTTGGGTTATAGTTTAAACCAAATTTACAGTGCAGATCAGTGGCCATGTAATGACTGTTAAGCAGTGTCTTTTTTTTTCTAGAAAAACTTTCTGCCTTAAGAATTTAATTACAAATTATTGGACGGACACAGTCATCACAGCTATGATTTTGGTGACTCTAGTAGGTCATGGCCTTCTTTTGTTTATGGCATATGTTGCACTGGGCTGTGGGCGGGGGAGTTACACAGACTACAGAAGAGCTCTCTCTTCCTTTACAAAGGAACTGAAGTGGGGTGGTAAAGACTATACCATCCAGTAGCCAGTTCTAGCAGCTACTAAATAGTATCTTGTCTTTCTGAAATGAAAAAGAAAGAGCAATTACTGTCTTTTGCAGATTTCAAGTGCACTTTAAATGACAGAAGTGTTTGTCCACCTGCATAAACCCTCTGCCAGCAATAATTCACCCTGCCAAGTAGACTGTGCTTGTAGTTCCTTGGGAACATCAGACTGTGTGAAAATACATCCCATCTCTGTTTTGGGGGAGCAGTAATCCTCAGATCTCCCCGTGAGATCATTCTGGGGGCAGGAGCCAGTACCGAGCCGAGCCTGCCAAGCCTCTTCTGACTTATACTGGTTGGCCAGGGCTTCCACCAGGCCCTGGTGCAGTTACAGATAACCAGAGTACTCTCTCCCTTCTCAGGCAAAGGCGGCTACCAAAGAGGGCTGGCAGAGGGATAACTTCCAAGACTCAGAACCCACCCAAATCCCCATAGAAGTAGTGCAAAAGAGCATTGATAAGCCTGTGTGGTTGACCCCACTGTACATCCTTCATTATACCAGTGATGCTTTTTTTCAGAGGATTTATGTATTAAATGATGTCTTTGCATTTCAGCACTTGAGAATGGCCACACCAAGAGAGACAAAAGCTTCACCTGCTCCACTGCCCTATTTCCAGAAGTGACCAGTAGCAGCTGGCTTGGGAGGGTACGGGAACCAGGGGAAGACAGCAATATCTCCTGCTGCACTTCCTCAGCAGGCCCTCTAGCACTCATCAGAGATGATGATCACTCATCACTGGCTCAAGGGCTTCTTGACTCAAAAGAGCTATCCTTGTATTTGCACGTGCGTGAGAATTAACAGGGCCTTGTGCACAAAGGGCTCTTGGTAGACGGCAGCATCCACTGCTGCCACTGTCCCTCTGCCAGCACGTGACCCTGTCTGCTCAGAAGCAGCCTGCAGCTGTTTACCTATATCCTGCTTGCTCGTAGTGCAACAAATTGGAGGGACTGAAGCATGTGTACAAACAGACTCCCGGCTATGATGCTCAGGTCTAGAATTGTAGCCAATTTTTTTTTTCCTGAAGCTGACTATGTTCCGACTCAGTGCTCTGGTTTGGTCTAAAGCTATGGTTTGTGTCTGAACATGAGCCCAGAGCCTGCTTGAATGGGATCTGTTGTTCTCTTTTGTGACT
This sequence comes from Mesitornis unicolor, assembly GCF_000695765.1. Classification (NCBI taxonomy): domain Eukaryota; kingdom Metazoa; phylum Chordata; class Aves; order Mesitornithiformes; family Mesitornithidae; genus Mesitornis; species Mesitornis unicolor. The sequence continues at coordinate 11,585 of NW_010195728.1, forward strand.
ATCTCAGATAGCAGTGCTCCCAAAGGAGCAACTTCGTGCCTTTTGAAGCAGCTCTCTCTTCCAATGAAGTCTTTCATCCCAAATGCCTTCAGAAACAGCCATGTGAAACAGTTCCTTCTAGCAGGAAACTCAACTCAGGCTGAATACAGGGCTCAATAATTGTGAACTTCAGCTGCTTTTTGCAAAAGTTTGAAATACACAGCTGTAAAACATTCACACACTCAAGAAGCTGGAAAGTTTCACCTTACCTCCATGTACTGGAGGACGAGAGGGGAAGGAGGGAAAGGCTGGAAGGAGCATGCCTGGCCATGGGGTCCAGGAAGCTACCACTGATTCAATGCAAACCTCAGCTAGTCAGTGGGGCAGTTCATGCACATCTTCTGGGAACCTAAATGCATCACTTGTATGTCATTAATCCAGAAGTGGTTTACAGATTTTTTTTCTATGCTTATTGATGAAGCAGAGTACAAATGGGGTGAGTAATGGGTAGCAAGGACTGGGAGAGCTGAGCCAAGATCCAGCCTCACAGACCGTAGTCCTTGAGTATGTATCATATGTGCAGCTGTGCATGAAGCACCCATGAATGGAGCCGGGTGCCTGTTGTAGCTTTGAGGAATAAGAGCGTTTCTCTGTAGCGAACAAATTATGGGGTAAAGACACTTGGACAAGACCTTTTCTAAGAGAAAGTTAGTGGGCCCTCTTACCTTCAGATCTGTGCCCCTTCCCACCTGCACTGACATGTAGGCTTTCTGGAAATAGTTCCTCTCAATTATATAAGGCTAATTTATTCCTTTAGGTTGATGTTTAAGTTTAAAAACTATTGATATTGTCATTCCTTACCAATCCAAACAAATAAATTAAATAAAAGCACTACTTCGCAAACCTTTTTGACATTTCATTGTCAACACAGCAGTAAGGAATATTTGACAAAGCCTCAAGGCAAATGATTAAATTATTTATCTGTCACACCAAGGAAAGGCTGCTTCTCTTGGTAATAAGGCTATATTTGTTGTCCCTCAAGGACAAGGTGAAAAATAAAGTCATGATTAGAAGCCATAAAGCTTTACTGGTTGCATGGTCTATTTCAGGAAAAAAATAGCTCCTTTGGGTTGGGTAATAGATATTCCTTAAGCGTCAGTTGTCATATTTATCACAGACATTTCAGAAAATTATGAATTCCTGCACTTAAACTAGTAGTGTTTCCCTGGGAAACATGAATGCTGACAAAATCTGAAAAAGCAAACACTGCTAGTTCCATTTTCCTTTTTAGTTTAATACAAGTTTGCCTCTATCAAATATATTATTTTAGATTTTTTAATATCTGAGCAATTTTTAAAAGAATTATTTTGTTATTTTAAAAATAGCCCTTATCTTGGGAAGACATTAGAAACTCGTAGTGAAAGAGCCCTGGAGACCATGTTGTCATGAGCAGAAAGATGATGAATCACAATTTGCCATGAAAAAATCAGATTGTGTATCAAAGGCACTACCTTGGAGAAGAGTAGATTATTGACAGAACTGAAGCAGTGCAATCATAACTGGGTAAAAAATGAGGCTGTGGCAATCACAAATCTTTGGAGCTTTTATTCCCGTAGCAAAGGCCACGTTATCAGAGGTGAACGTGAATAGTTTGCACTTCTTGTGCAGTATGTAGGATAAGAAACACTAGGTTTTGGAATTGGTATTTTATGTTAGAATAATTCATGGAGTGGGCACAAAAATAAGGTGAAGCTTCTTTAGTTGTGCTAGTGGTAACTAAAGGAACAGGAAAAATAGGAAGATGGGCATCATGAGCAGCAAAAGACCTAAGCAACAAGTGTTGAAGATGCTATCACCTTGGAGAAGGGATCCTTCCGAAGCAGCACTGGGAGTGCTCAATGCTGGCACAAGATTTAGAAATGTTGCATGATATTAAGAGAGAAATATGTGACAGTGAGACAAACAGACGGGTTTTTTCTTCATGTTGTGCCAGAATCATGATTAAAGGAGTCAACGTATTGCATTTCTCTGTCTGTTCAGGGTATTGTCTTCTCTTATTTGCTGCTCACACTTAATCATAAGAAATGTGAAATAAAAAGCTAGTTTGTCACTTCCCTGTGTTTCTGACTTCTCTGGGACATTATTTGGTTTCAGGAGTCCCAGCTAGTGGGTTTTATCCTGTCCACAGCACCGAGCTGCAGGCTGAGGCAGTGTGTAGAGTAGGTCCTGCCACGGTTGCCTCTGCAAGCACACTCCAGCCAGCTGCACTGGGAGGCACAACTCTGCTCCGCACCACAACCAAAATCAGCCTCCTGCTTTTAATGTCATCCCTGGACAACGCTCCTTAATATTTCAGGAACAAACAAACAAATTCTAACAAACATAGAAAGCATCCAGCAAGTGCAAAAAAACCAAACCAGAGAGGGAGAGTGAGTATGAGGTCTGGTTGCAGGTCAGGGGTGAGGTCAAGTCTAAGAGCGATGCGGAGGAAGTTGTGGAGCATTTGTTGGCAGCAGCAAAGCCCTTGGCTGCCTTGCTGCTGGATGGATTCCTAAATCCACTCATCTGTTTTGCGAAAGACATGGCAATGCTTCTAGAGTTAATCATAACCAATTTATGTTTCCAAAAGTGTCAAAACATGATATAGAGAATATTTTCTTGACTAGCTTGTCCTGTTGAATACAATGGCCTATTATTACTGTTTTCATTACAGTGTGAATATCGCCTTATGTGACTGGAATGAATAACACCTTCCCTATTTAATTAAGCTGTTCAAGATTGCATTTGTACTTGTTGAAACCATCACTTTTCTTTCCTGAGTTATCACGGCTGCCCCACAGCCCAGAGGAAAAGGTGAGTAAATTATTAAAAGATGGCTGCCTAATTGTGAATTAATCCACCTGCTGGGAGTGCTAACTAAATGTAATGGCTGACATCTTTGCTGTGACACCAACCTTGCCATCACCTCCACAGCTGCACCAGCTTGTTGGCTCAGTCCCAGGATTTCGATATCTGCTCAGACGGCAAACAGTATGTGTAGATACTGTATAACGTGTGGAATTTATTTATGAGATCTTCCATTAAATTAATTTCATAAAAGTTATCCTTGCTGCCTTCAAGCAATTTAGTAAAACCATCTGCATATTAAACTTGCAATATATAAATGAATTGCCATTTGTACCTTGTCTATAAGATTTCAAAGCAGGTGCATCCCTTCTGCAGTACCAACCTGGCCTCCTGTGATGTGTTCTGAAACTGAACTCTTAGAGTGGTATAAGATGCTGTAACACATGCCAGAGTTTTCCAGTATTACTCCTTAGCTTCTTCACAGACAAGTTTGCTTAGTGGCTGGGCTCTGGGAATTTGACTAGCGAACTTTCCAGTGGTCTGGACTGTAATGAGAACATCGCTACCCAGTGTCTCTTGCAAGTGCTTGACTTCGATTCTTCAAACCATGTACTGTTGAGCTGAAAACAATGGTTGCCTATAATATTTTTATATATGGATTTTTTAAAAAAACCAATAAATCAGTACTTGGGAGTATTACACATTGGAGAAACTACTCCTCTGTGAAGAAAGACAAGCCATAATGAATTGCATGTGTATAGGCAACCTTTTCCAGAGAGAGGCTGTGAAGGCTCTATCTTTGGAAGTATTCAAACCCCAGTTCGACACAGCCTTGGCATTCTGCTTTAGCTGATTATGCTTCAAGCAGAGGGGTTGGACTAGAAAATATCCAGAGGTCCCATCCAACCTCAACTACTCTGTGAGAAAACAAACAGATACTAATAAGTCACGAGTGTATTGATCTTCCTAAAATATATTCTATCACAGGATTGAAGAATTATTGCATTATTTCCTTGTATAGGAAAATATACAGAAACTGTCCAAGGAATAGTAGAGCAACTGAAAAGATACCTGCATTTTAAGAAATCCCTAAGGACAGCCTCTTCCAAAGGCTTAACAGCCCAGTCTTCATTAGCTCATGCTTCGACCTGACATAATTTTACTAATTTGTGAAATTATTTGTACTCTTCCACATATCCGTGGTATGCACAGCATACACTGTCTTCTGTTTCTTTCACCTGTAAGCAAAATTACAACATGTAAAAATGCACACATGTGAATGATGAGAATACATCTGCTTATACTTGCGTACGTGATGGATTTTCAATGACAGCGGGAACTCACCGTATCACCTCTCCAGCTAGAGACAGCTGAGATGGACAATCTACCTAACACCCTACACAGCTATTTATCCTATAGGATGGCTCAAAAGTGGCCCATGCCACTCTGTGTGGTCTCTCAGGCTTTCCTTGGAGGGAGCTGGCATACCGTCTTCCTCCACTCGGTCTTTGTTTTTTTCCTTGCAAGTCCTGACAAAATCACACCCTGAAGTGGTGGAGCTTTTAAACTTCAAGGGATGTAATACAGTTTGCAGATGTTTGTACACTACCAGCTCCCAGCTTGGGTCCTGGAAATCATGCTGAAACCCTTGGTAATCAGTGATGAGAGCATTTCAATTTAAACAGCATATATTATAAAACACATTATTAGGTGTCACTGAAGACATAATAGTTTTGTCCCTCCAATCCGTCTCCTGGTTTCTAGCCTTCCTAATGTATATCCCAAAGCTTTGCATTAAACTGAAATAATTTGTTCCTCTTCTGAAAGGGAACCTTCTGATGCACGTCTGATAAAACCATCAAAAGCCCTTGTTATTGTGTGCTATAATGGCCCACAGGAGTGTTTGATTCGAGCATTTTCCTTGTCACGCCAACAAGCTACAAGATATTATCTGCCTCGCGAGGCTAAATGAAAGACTTGAGGGATAAAAAGGTCTATTGTTATTACACGCATAATCTTGTGACTGAAAATACCACAGGGGATTAAGACAGCCCTCTGGATGTATGGAGTGAGACATTATATGGAAAATAGTTTTGTTTACCAACACTGCTATGTTGTAATTATTCTATCCAGCTACACTTAAATTTAGGAATAAACTAGGGAATACTCCAACTGTGATATGATTGCTTTCTGATTTATAACAAACATTGTTTTCCCTCTAATGGGAGGTGCCTGTGTAGGTCTTAACACAGAAATTCTGTAGTGATATTGAACATTACCATTACAACAAAGCTCCAGACATTGACATTCTCTAAGACTCACCTGCCTAAAATGTTTGGGTCAGCAGGACAGCTTTTCCATGCAGGAAAATAGCCAAAGAAAGCCACATCCACCTGAAACAAAGAAACAGTTCTTGCTCTCTGCTAAAATTTGTCAGTGCCATGTAACATATATTTTTTAGGTATTGAACTAGGAAAAAATAGAAACATTAAAACTATGTGGTGCTGTGTAGAAATATTGCTGAATATACCTGGCTAAGTGCACATAAGGTAAGGAAAAAAAAAGGAGGAAGAATTGTAGGCCTGGGGGCACTGGGACATAAGATGTTGGCCTGCTTCTTCATTTGCTTTTATTATGGCAACACTGATGTAATTGCCATCAATCTTTGACAATAAGCCCCGAATAAATATTTATCATGTCTGACAGATGTATTACTTTAAGAAAACACTGCTTTTTTTTGTGGTTGTTATGGTGACCCTTCTTTCCTCATTTAATACAGGAAGCAGAGCACTAAAATAAAAGTAATTCAATTTATGGAATTTGTAAGAAGCCTACTCTGAAGCTGTAACTCAAGAGAGAGATCTTTGGGAATATTTAATAACATATTTATTTTATATTATTTGATTTTTAATTCTGGAACTTGAAATTTTGTGGAAAGATATAGTAATAGAAATATATGGAAAGAAATGTATTTTAAAATGCCATATACTATATCATTTGCTCATATACAGTATTTATACAGTATTGTGGACACTGAACGCACAAATACTTTTTGCAGGTTAGGTACCTAGTGAGTAAAGTTTACATAAGATTCTGTTTGGAAGACCTCGTTAGGAAATAAACTGGATGATTATTTTTTTTTCTCCTTGATGATTTAATTTTTAACATCTCCTGGTGCTTTATCTTGTGGGTGATAATGATAGTGCTATAATATTAAACAAAAAATCTGTAATTGCTTGATGGTATTTGCTTGTATATTTCATGGGGATTAAGCAGCAGAAACACCCAACATCCTTCTTTATTTTCAGTTTTCCAATTATATCAGAGTTGTTTCTAAAGCTACCTTGGAGATTAAATTCTCCATGACCATATGAATTACTTAACATTTTATGCTAGCTCACAATTTTAAATAAATTTACCTCAACTCAGCTAAGTGTATGATTTCTATTCTACCACTTAGAAGCTGAAATGAAATGTGCAGTTTGAACCCACATCGAGGTTACATCCACAGCCAGTGCTGATTGGATTTTGCAAAAGTTCACTTTACCTGTGAGAATTTGAGCAAGTTCCATATTGTTGAAAGCATTTAGGTGGACATCAAAGATAGGCAGCTCTGTAGAGTGTTTGACCCCCACCCAGTGGAGAGAATGCCATTTTGAATGTATCTTCACCAATCCTTTAGAAGAATTTGCACTTTCATGAAGCAGGTGTGAAGGAGGCAGAACATAGACTGAACCAGCCATTCCCAGGAAGGAACAGCAAGAGCTGATGGTGAAGAGGGCTCAGGCACAAAGAGGGAGGGAATCTGGGAAATTATCAACTGCAAATTTTTAGAACAGGGGAAAAAAAAAGACAAGGGGAAAATATCTTAAGCTGTGTTCAAGTCAGAATGTAGCTGGGGATGTGCTTGGAGAAGTACAAGGGTCTCGCAAATGGACAACAGTTAAATCAGTCACAGGAAATACACAATCCAATAATATTTCTAATACGAAAACACTAAAAGTTATCTGTGATGAAGTGTTTCATTTGAAATACTGTGAGAAGATAATTTCCCCAGGAATAGTGTTATCACTTTATCAGCCTCATATAGGAAAGTAGCAACATCACAGTGGATGAGAATTACTAAGATTTTATAAGGACCAAACTATCAGTGTAACTTTTTAATGAGCAATTTATCACTCTTACAAACCTCGATTTTTATTAACCTCAACTGTGACTGAAGTTGAATTACTTTCCCAATCTAGGGGCTGGCTACCACTGGGCATCCTCTTAGCAGCAGCAGGCCACTAGCTTAACAAGTAGCCCTCCTGGCAAGAGGGATCTACATTTTTTGGGAGTACTTCAGTCTGGGACAATTGCAGTGCCAGTGCCACCTGCTGAAAGGTTGAAGGCACTCTTAGGAGATGTCAAGGTGTGCAAAAAGGACTTCCAGCCAGTCTGGCAAGTTTGCATATTATCCTGCTCAAATGCAGGCTGTACTTGAGGAGCTTTAGATTCATCTTGCTAAAGACAAACTTGTAAGTGTCCCTGGAAAGTTCCGCCACCCCCTCCACCCCGTTGCTGGAGTGCAAACCTCTGCTCCACACCTGCATGCAAATACAAGGTGGTTCCCATCCAGCAGTGCTGTGCTTGTAAACTGAAAATACAGCTACTGTGAGCACCGCAGTCCTTCCCTCTGACTTCATTGCTCTTACTTTTTGTAACGCTCTGAAATCCCCAAAAGACACCATACTCTGGCCGTGGACGAGCTATAGAGGGTTTGAGCCAGAAATGTCCCCTTGCAGCCAAGAAGGCCAATGGCATCCTAGGGTGTATCAGAAGGGGTGTGGTCAGTAGGTCGAGAGAGGTTCTCCTTCCCCTCTACTCTGCCCTGGTGAGACCGCATTTGGAATATTGTGTTCAGTTCTGGGCCCCTCAGTTCAAGAAGGACAGGGAGTTGCTTGAAAAAGTCCAGCGCAGAGCCACAAAGATGATGGAGGGAGTGGAGCATCTCCCTTATGAGGAGCAGCTGAGGGAGCTGGATCTCTTTAGCTTGGAGAAGAGGAGACCAAGGGGTGACCTCATTACCGTTTATAAATTTGTAAAGGGCGAGTGTCAGAAGGAAGGAGCCAGGCTCTTGTGAGTGATATCAAGTGACAGGACAAGGAGAAATGGGAGCAAGCTGGAGCATAGGAGGTTCCATGTGAACATAAGGAAAAACTTAGGTTTGTTAGTTTGTGGGGTTTTTTTTGTAAGGGTGACACAGCACTGGAACAGGCTGCCCAGACAGGTTGTGGAGCCTCCTTCTCTGGAGACATTCAAAATCTGCCTGGACGCGTTCCTGTGTGACCTAGTCTAGGTGATCCTGCTCTGGCAGGTGGGTTGGACTAGATGATTTTTCGAGGTCCCTTCCAACTCCTAATATTCTGTGATTCTGTGATTCTGTTACAGCTGGTATTTGTGTAGAGCTACCTGCAGGACTTGGACTACAGAAGGGTACCAAGGCACACACAGTGCTGGTGATCTCAGCCCAAGGCATCTATTTTCATGCTGAAGGGTCAATTTGACCTCAAGTCCCCACACCCTATAATCTTCTGTCACCTCCAGCCAGAAACTATCCTTGGCTTTTTTTTTAGTGGTGGTTGTGTTGGTTGTGTTGGTTGGTTGGTTGGTTGGTTGGTTTTTGGTTTTGGTTGTTGTTTTTTTTTTTATTCCTAAAGCTGCACCAGCTTAATTAAATAATGCGTTTTGGAAACCAAATTAGACCAAGGAGTGACATTATGCACGTGGAGCCCTTGAGTTCAGCCCAAACTCCTCCCAGAGTGACTCAGCCCAGTCCTGTGAGAGAGATGCTTAGATAGGTTTGCAGAGGCCAAGCAGACAGACAGAGCCAATGTCGGAAAGACAACTCCCACAAAAAAATGATCTATTAGGTGTGTTGGGAAGCAGGAAAAGAAGATTATGTCTTTCTGTTGTTTGATGACAAAATGTCAATTTGACAAAAGTAAAAAACAGATGCCGCTGAAACACAAGGAAATAAATACCTGCAACATGCCCGTTCCACCTGATCCATCCATTCCCACTCATTCTAGCAAGACACACCAATCTATGAGCTTGCAGGAACAAAGGAAAAAACCCATAACCCACCGTGACATAAGGAATGCCCAAGTGCATTCTTAACATAAACCTCACAAAAAAGAGTTAACTGCTTCTCTGGTTTTGATGTGATGGAGTAGTCTCCAGGAGGCTGCAGCAGGGACTACACACAAGGCCAAACAAAAAGAGACTCTAAATCATCTGACTGTAATAAATACTTCTAGTGTCATAATTGCTGTTGGAGCAGACCACTGAAAATGTTCACTATTATTTCAAATAGCTCAATGAATAAAACCCAAATAGGATGGTTTAGAATGCAAATACTGCCAGCCACTTAACTAGAGTAGATGAATATCACAGTGGTATTAATAAAAGAATGATAAGATGTGCAAAGGCAAATTACCTTGCATTAAAAGTAAAATCACCTAGGCAGAAAAAAAGCCAGTTATGTCTTAGAAAAGAAAAACAAGTCCTTTTAAGGATATATAAAGAAGATAGAAAATTTCCTTCAGTGTTTACCGCCATGGCAATCTAGACAAGACTATTGCAGGATTTACCTGGGTTAAATATGTATGAGAGTGAACCCTCAAGAATCTTTATTTTGCTTTATGGAATCCAAACCATAAATTGTTGAAGAGCGCATCTGCAACTCACTGCAACATAAAAACATGTCCCAGCACATTGCCATACTGGTGATATATCAAATGAGGGGGAAATGAAATTCAGCCTTCCCTTCTTCTGTGTTGCTCCCAAGGGACAAAAATACACCAAAGACTAACGGTGCTCTGCCAGCCCCAGCCAGTTACAACATAACATACAATTAACTTTCACAGCTGGTCACAGGCTTTGTCAGAAGCCTGGGGGAAACAAAAACATCCTGTGTGCTGAACCTGGTTGTGAATGTACTTTACATATACCTCATTAAATCCAATCTGAGTTACACTTGCTGCTAGCTGAGTTAGCTGGCTGGTGGTGTGCTTACAGGACCACATGGGAACAATACAACATGATCTATCTAGTCAATAAAAACCCTTAAGTTCCGTGGTCTAAATTGCTTTTGTCATTATACTATGTGCAGCCACAGTGAGTTCACTAAATTCATACCTTTTTCCTAATTTTGGCTTCAATCCTGCCCACAATTACACACATGCTCACATTTTTCCAGCGAGATTTATTCTACTTAAGCATTTGGACCTTGTCTGCTAACTCTCTATGGCCAAAGTTGTATGTACCTATATGCACAGCTATCAAAAACTCCTTCACTACCATAGTTGCCCCTTGCTGGACCCAAGGAAATGTGGAGGGAACAGAGAGTTCCCACTCACTGCTCAGAAATGCTAACTCAGAGGTTTCTCAACTGGTAGACTGTCACTTGATGAATTTAGGTCATCTACGAAAGACTTTCTCTCCTTGCAGGCCTCAGAGATCTGTGGACCACTCTTTTGTCTGATCTCTGAGTAAAATGGGCAGGGTACATGTATACACCATGCTAGAGTAACTATTTGGTTGCTGAACTAGAACTTGACTATCTGTGTTGGACTTGGAGCATTCAGACCTATCTGGATTCATCCATATCTGTGTTATTTCAACAAAGACACCACAAACCAAAGTTTTTAAAGGGATGATCCTTCTGATTGCTCAGCCTAAGTGGTAGCTATACAGAATGATAATTGATACAGATCCTCTAGCTATATAGATATGTTTATTTTAATTTAAATTATCTTCTCTATCAAGTTCTACCATAAGATAAGGTGGTGGGTCCCAGTCGAGGTGGATGAAACCAGATATAATAATTTCAATTGTGTTCTTAGAACAGTTTCCAAGTGGGTCCCTGGTTGGTATACTGGCCCTAGTGAAATTAATGGGAATTTTGCCATAGATTTGAGTGAGCTCAGGATATAAACATCAACACATGCTGAATGTAGAAACTTTTTCATCTCCATGTCACATCCTGAATAAGAGTAAAGTCTCATTCTCTCTTTGCAATGTACTGATGTAGTTTAATAACCCCAGTAGTGACTTAAAGACAAACAGTGCTTTCTTTGTCTACAGCCTTGAAGCTGGTGGAGAAAGAGTAAACCGTAATTTCACACAGATAAAGACATGCAAGTATGCTTAACTGTCTTAAATTTCTGAATAGGAAAAGTACAATTAAAATATATTTATATACAGAGGTAGGTGATCCATTTTAAATAACTCCCAGATTTAAATGTATGCCTTTTTAGCTCTATCTTTCTCGGCTTTTTCCAGGTGTGACCAAAGAAAGCTTGATATTATATGCACAACAGCCCTATGTGAACCATGTAGTTTCATATTCCGTTTTAATTATGTTTTTACTTGTAATTCACAGCATGTTGTTGCTGCTAACAAGGAATAATATCACAGCCCTCCTGAGACTACTTTAACATATGTACATTCCTGTAGAAAGGCTGGGAATCTAGTGTAAAAGTGTCTATTTTGTTCGAAGATTCACCTCACAGCTCACCTTTAGCTTTTCTCAAGGTTCTACCTATTTCCCTATACCTATTACTAGGAAAAGCTAGGTTAGTGATTAATTGTACTTAGTCTTTCTTCTTTTCTAAAGCAGATCTTCATCCAAGCTATTTTATGAGTAATGAAAGCCAAGAGTGTGGGGAAAAAAAACACTCCACACAATCATTTGAAACTGCTTCATGGACTAACTTTACTAGGAAAAAGAAAAAGCTGTCTCAGTACTTATGTCCTTCCATCTAATAATAAGCACTATAAACTTCACTTCAAAAACTACATGGCATTAGGAAGATGTGATAGTTTCTTTGCTAACAAAAGCCCCTACATCTGTTTGCACTTCCAGAAAACTTTAGCCTAAGAGCTGGTCATTGGAGACTGTAGAAAACCATTTAAATAGTCACCCAGGAATGGAAAAGCTGAACCTAATTTCACTGTAGATATTATGTGTAACCCCAGCCTCTCTTAAAAGCAGACATTTATAGGTCATAAAAAGTATACTTTCTTCTAGTAAGTGAAATGACACTGAGGAGTGTTCCCAGACACAGGAACCAAAATAATCTACACTTAAACATTAAGAGGATCTCCGGCAAGTTTTTGGCATTTTCTGATTTGGATTTTTTCTCACAGTTCCCAGGCACAGTTTGCGAGATACTATAAGCCAAGAACCATTCTCAATAGGCAGCTCACCTGTTTTACCATCTAAGACAGCATAACATGGAATATGAGGTTCCAATTGTCACCATTGCCATGGTATGGGTCCAGGCAACTTTAATTTAACAATGTATAAAATTCTTAAGGAACCCCAGTCCACAGTGAATGAAGCTAAGTTAGCTTTGAAGTTAGGCTGCTTGGGGGGTGAGCAGCCTAAAGTTTACACTTCAGTGTTTATACAAAGAAACCCTATTTCACTGCAGTGCGTTTGACGCAGGTAGAGAGATAATCCTTCTGCAGCCTGAGGACTTCAAGGAAAGCATCTGCTTATCTGCTTATCTGCTTTGTTGTCATCTCTCATCTCTGTGTAAACCCCTGGTAGAGAAGTTCCTCACTCTTTCAGTTTGGAAACTGTGTTGCATATAGGAACTAACTTCATACATCACTGTTGCTATGAGTTGTTTGGTTTTGTTTGTTTTGGGTTTGTTTTTTTTTTAAAAAAAGAAAGCCTAACAATTGTAACCTCCTTATTCATAGACAACAAGACCATATGAACCATAAGGTTCACTGCAGTGTTTGTGAACTAGCAGTTTCTGTCAGGTTTCTGTTACCCAGCAAAAGCCTTATTCTCTTCAGTTTCCTGAAACTGGATATTCAGTCATGTAGAAAATCAGCTCCCCTTCATGCCCATTTGCAATTTATATAATTTGGGAAAAGCTTATTTCTGCATTTCAACAAACACATTTTACGGTTCAATTTCTAGGTTCCATTGTCAAAATGATGTTCCTGCATGTGGAAAGAAATAATTGCAGGCACTTCCAGGATGCCTCGCTGTACGTGAAGTACCCAGCTCACGTAGAGACAGCTAGCTGTGCTGTGCTGTGCTGATAGAGAAAGGCTTTATGCCTACAGTGACACAGGGCTTTGAACTTTCAGGTCCTGGACCTGAGGACTGCTCTAATCCCACTCAGTACTTTGTTTGCAATTTTTTTCTCCCTTGGGAAAATTGCAGAGAAGGGAGCTTCTTCATTGTTTCCAGAGGCTATTTCCTTCCCCCAAACTGATTTTACCCCACATGGCATCTTCTCTGACCTGTACAGCTTTATCTGTCCCAAATTAAGGAGACTTCAGAAAAAACTGCACTGTGCTCCCAGATCATATTATTTAACCACCTAGATAAGTGCTTTTAAAAAGAGTGGGAGACAAAACATATTCTTCAGACCTTTTAAAAATACCTCATTCTGCAGGGATATATCTTTCCCCAGAACAACTCCTAGCCAGGTTTTTAATTATGAGAGCCTCTGCCTTCCAAAGAGCAGGACAAGCCCTGCAAAGATAAATTAGTTCCTAAGGAAGTCTGAGAGAATATAAAAGACTGTCCCTCTGAGATCACGATGAAGGTAAAAAGGAGCTTGTAGTAGCATCACATCCTAATGGAGTCCTTCTGCCAGGCAGGAATAACTCCACAGACAATATTACAGATCATGCTCAGCGAAAGACTGGTGTGACCTGAAACTGAACTTCCTCATATGATAGCAAAATGAGTAGCAAAATTGCCTTGGCTGCAGCAGTATACACTTATAGTGGATTTAAACACAGCCAAAGTGATGAAAGTAGAACCTATACAAAACACAAATATTTACACAGTGGAAAAAAATATTGCTGATATTTGCAACAGGGAAACTGCAGAAGCTGTGTGACAGGAGTGCTCTGTGACTCTGTGCTAGTCAGAGTTTTGAATTAGTTTTGCCTGCTAAATGCAATTCATTGGACAACATCACTGAGAATGCTTGCTTTGAGTTGTGGTTATGGTGCAAGTTCGCTCTGCTGTCCAGAAGGGCTAGGCAAGCACCTAGCTAAACCTAGCTAGGTCTTGGAAGAGCTTTTTCTTTCTTTTTAATAATGCATATCCATAGGTCCTCACACACCAAAGAATGCCAAAATGTATTGTAATGATATACCACATCTAGCACTGACAGATAGCTACTTCAAGGGTGAAAGAGGACAGGTAGCTCACGTGCTGTCGCACAGCTGAAACATTTGGAGGCAGGGAAATCATGGCCAAGGACAGAAAGGTGAAGCTACTTCAGCTTTAGTCAGGAGATTTTTAATGTCTGTGCTCAGACAGAAACTCAGGTTTTGAAGTCTGGTCTTGAATATTCAGCATTTAGGAAGCTGAAGAGAATTCAATTTATCCAATGCAGAAAGGAGGAAGGAAAACTCAATTTATCACAGCAGTTTTAGCAACTGATGCTAGAAATGCTAGCAGCTGTGATATTTAAAGTTTCATCTGAAAACCTAGAAATGCCACTACCCAATCTAAGCACTATCACCACTGCAAGCAATGCCTAGCACTCCCTTCGAGCACTCTCCCATGATGCTGTGAGCTGTCTGAGAAGGTGCAAGAGAGATTTATGCATCACACCAGGAGGGCTGTGACATTTCACCAATACTATGCTTTCTCAGCCACCAGAGCAGCCTCAACAGTGCCTTGAGAGGTTGTCCTCAATTTCCTTTCTCTCCAAAGACCTTGACAAGGACCTTTGCAGAAGGCGACTAGTCTACCCATAATCTTTGAAAGCTGCTAGGCTTTTGAAGACTTGCCTAGGGCCTATGTTTTGTATGTAGTTACCCCATGGGCCACACATCCTCCCCTGATCAGTGGAGCCATAACACATATACCAAGCAACTATCCTTCCCAGTGGGGCTGGTGGCCTTCTTTCTTACCATCTGGGACAGGGCACTCAACTTTGGAGCTGGAGGTGGAAGAGTAATTCTAAAGTTGTTGAGGCCTGCAATAAAGTCCAAGAGATTATAAGAAGAGGTAGTTACTTTTCAGAAATGTTTATAGAGCAAGCAGAGCAGGCGACTGGTAGTCTGGAAAAGGAGGAGGCACGAAGGTCCATGGAACTGCATGTAGAGGTTTCCTGTGGGATGAACTGAGTTGGAACTGGCCATCTGGGGTCTGCTGTGGGGTGACACCAGGCATAGCCCCCTTGCGCCTGTAACACTTTCTGGCAAAAATGCCTCACTGAGTGAACCTACCCCATTCTTCTCTCAGTGTGGCAGGTCCTTCCAAGGTATTTTTAGGACACCCTCTGGTCACACAGTATATCCCACAATTCACGGTGGGATATCTGGGAGAAGAAGAAGTGATATAAAATTGGGTTTTCCCTTTTAGGGTCTGAAATTATTATTGTGATTAATTTCTCATGCTATTTTTGATAGATACAGCAATAACATCACAATCTTTGGCCAACCACAATGCGAGGGAAAAGAAAAAGTGAAATAAAGATGCAGGAAAAAAAGAAAAAGCACTGAAAGCTGGTGTTTTATGACTTACAATATAAAAAATAACTCGTTATAGAATTGTCTGCATTCTTAAAAAGAAATTTCTTTGATTAATATTTAATGGACTCAGAAAAGTGTGTATCACAGTATCAACAACCATTAACAATACAATTGACAATGTGGGAGTACTAGGAAATAAAAAGACACCAGAGATGAAGAGAGGAAAAGCATCCCTAAGAGTATACATACAGCTTGTGCTACCTCTTGCATCAAAACACTCCCCAATAGAGATCAAACGAAGAGTTACAATATGATTTTAGATGGCTAAAGAGAAAATGAAGTCCTATGGAGAGCAAAGAGTTGGAGAATGCTTTGGTCTTCTATCTAATGAAACCATTAAAATGAAACCATTTTTCCCTCTGTAATGGAGGATATATATCCACATGTGGACACAACCTAGGAAATCTCTCTGATTGATGAAGTGACTCAGAAGCAAGGGCAGCTGCCTTCAATTCATGGAATAAGAGTCTCTGCAGAAAGAAGGCAAACTAACTTTGAAAGGGTCAAGGGCTATGATTTTTAAATGTCATGCCAGAGAAGTCTAAGCTGAAGTCCGTCTTCAGGAAAAAGAACTTATCAGCTAGAGACACCTGGCAGAAATATTGTATTGGAAATACTTAACTTCAATGACCTCTATGGGTTTGCAACCCCTGAAACTTGCTGTTGTCAGCTTCACCCTTTCAAATACAACAGAGTAATATCAACAGCCTGGAGCCCTGTATCAAGGTCTTCCGAGAGGCTCTGAGACTGATGACTTCATGTGAATTTATCAAATTTTGGAGTCTGCTCCAAGCTGGCTTGGAAGACCGCGCACACAGGAAAAGAGGAAATTGATGGAGATAATATTCATCTGATCATTTCCCTTAGGATTTCTGTGGCTCACATTTTCATGGGAAAGCTTTCTTTTCAAATTAAACTAATCTATACTTCATATCACTAAAGAGGACTCTTTTCTAAGTGTCTCAAAGGCTTGGGGGCCAAGGCACTTTACATGTTTTCCATCTGATCCATTGTCCAACAAGGATTATAGCACTGTCTTTCAGCCACACATAGACACGTTATAGC
>NW_010195728.1:28073-44911 GCF_000695765.1 Mesitornis unicolor
AGAATATAATAATGCAAAGCTCTTGAATGTTGAATATATTTTCAGGTGTCGTAAGCATTTCAGAAAAACTGGAATCAAGGTTTATCATGTTTATTGGGTTATGTTGACTTTTGATTCATACTGAAATGTGCATTTACTGGAGATGTTAAAACACTGGGCAGCATTGCCTATACTCTTAAGTCATACTTAAGTAACACACTCTGCTTTTAATGCATCAGTTTGCCATTGAATTTGTTCAGTGCAGAAGCAAAATATTCTTCTTGGCCATCAAGACTGCAGACCACTTGTGACATTATAATTCAGTGTGAGTTTCCTTCCGCATTATGTAGCATTCCTGGACACTTACATCTTCTTTAGTCCCTTGCCCTATTCACTTCACAAGGTACAAATTCTTTCAGAACGTGTTATCTGTACATTTTAAACTATATTTTCAGTGCAGTGGGGATGTATGCTGTACGCACCCCAGCTTTGCTCAAAATGTTTTATGAATATTATTAAGAAAACCAGCACTGCACATCCTGCAACACAGTGCTCTAAGGTTCATAACTAAGTCAAACAACTTACAGCTAAGGGACATGCAGGGAGAAGGTTGCTTTTGTTTACTTCTCTCAAGGAGAGCAATACAGACTCTTTAAATTTGTATGTAGTTGTTTTAATAGAGGCTTCTGTTGGGTTTTTTTAAAACCTGTATTATAGATTTATACATTTTCTCTACAAAGAACATATTTCATTTGTGTTCAGGAAATAACAAGTAAATTTTATTATATCTTGAGAGTAAAATGTATAAGGTTTAAAGTTCTTTCGTGTTGTCAGAACAGTGTTTGGGTATCGCTGTAAGTGAGAATCAGATCCTATGAGAATCAGGCATTTTGAAATCCTGTAGTTTTTCATAAAAAGCTTCTACATAAGCAATAAGCATACAGAAATTAATTAATACCTGAAAAGTATTGATTTCCTAATAGCCATTAGGATAGGGAGACAGTATGAATCCTTTCTTACCCACTTTTCCCAAGTATGAAAGCCAAGAATTTGGTTTAAGTATTAAATGCATTCATGTGACCTAATAGTATTGGAACTGCAATCAGTGTAGATGACATGTCAGTGCTCACCATTTCAAAGGCCATGCCAGTTTCATACTGCAAATGTTTTCCCATAGCATTAATCAAGAAATGGACACTGACATTAAAATCATTAATATTTCTATGTTTAAGCAGAGCCAGAACTCATAAAAATTACTAGTGGCTAAACAGTATGAAATCTGTTCACTTCACATGTGTTCATGTCAGTTGAGGCTAGATAGTAGATATGTGATTCTTCATGCATGCCAGTAAATATGAGAATTTACTGAAAAGAAAGCAAGAGAAGAGAAAGGGTGCTCTTCTGACATCACTCTTATTGCTAAGGAAACCATCTCCTTTTGCAGCAGGCTGCAATAGCTATTATAACTCTGGTGTAAATTACATCTGCTCCTGTACTGTTCATTTCATCACATGGCGGTAGAAAGAATTTAAAGTCTCATCACTAGTATAGGTATATTTAAAAGCATTGCCTGCTACCTGTTTCAGTTTCTCTGAATTTCATTATATCACATATCTATGTTTTTTTCTGACAGCTGATATTCTTCATAGGCTGATGTCTTTGACACATCTGTTTACATAATATTCAGTACCTGGGAACACATGAATATTTTAAATAATACATGCAGTGCAGTGAGGAATTACTCCCTTTTTAAAAATTGCTTTCAAGCAACAACAGCAGACACATCAGTGTATAACATGCCAAGTAGGTCGCTACAGTGGGATAAAGGTAGCAGACTGGAATAAAGTAACGGAATTGCTTTGTACTGTATGGTCAGGACCATAATGTTAAACAAAAGAGGGCATAGAAGTGAATTTAGACAGCAGAGCCCTGGGATACTCAGTCACAGGAACCTGAGTCCCTGAGTGGGTCAGTGCTGGCACTGCTGCCCAGTGTTATATGGGTTTTACTAGCTGGCAGCCAGATGCAGCCCAGATATGTGAGACTGAATCTGGACCTAAAGTAACACCCTGCAAGTCACTGCCTGGTACCTCGTAGTCCACTGTGATTGTTGTGAAAGTGCTGTGATTTGCCAGAGAAAGAGAATAGCCTTCTATCAGTTAATTAGTATGGAAATCATGAGGAACCTTTTGGAAAAGCTAGACTTCCTAACAATATCTACTTGACGTTTTGATTCATTTCTACTGCTGAACTTTCTGTTTCGTACATTGAATGTTGCTCAGAAAAGTCCCATGATATAATTTCCTTTAATCAAAAGTTTCTTAGCCTGGAAAAAAAAAAGGAGGGGATAAGTCTGATAGTTTCTCCCCCCTCAAAGATGTAGCTCTTGCATGATTTGTTAGTCCTACCTTCAATAACTGCATTGATATTTTTGGACACAACATGCAATGTGATAGTGACTAGCAAGTAGTGATTTAATCATATTGGCTTCCACAAGTGTTTTCTGTCTCCTAACGTTGTTTGTCTACAGAGCTAATGATAACATTTTCTCCAGTCATCTCAGCTAAGTCTGCTCTGTTGCACACAGCCCTGTTCAGTATGTAACCACATGACATTTTCTTGGAACAGAGTAGAATAGGCTGTTGTATAGGCTTTTAAAGCTTTGCTGCCTTTGGTGAACCTCAATATAAATATCTATGGGAAGAAGAGGCAAAAAAGTTATCCATTCTCTTAATCATATTTTTTAACATAATAAAAATCACCAAACTTAGCTTTAAGTTTATAAAATAAAATATTGGTAAAATATCAAGGTTCAGTCCTACCTGACTCTAGCCTCAGACTAGCAAAATAAATTTGGCTTATAGAATAAATAATCATAATACTTAAAAGAAAAATCCAAGTAATACATATCTGAAAGATCACTTACAGCAGCAGGTTTTATTTGGTACTTCATGGGACAAATACCTGTGGCCTACTCCATTTCACAAAGGAAACCCAGGAAAGATTGCTAGATGAAGCATTTAGAGCTAAAATATTTATTCACTGTATGTGTCCAGGGGAAAGTGAGACCGCAGGCATTTCTTCTCCATACACATTTACATGGTCCAACGCTTACTGTTACATCAACACAAAACATTGCAGTGGGGCTCAGACTGTAGGCCCCCACCTCGATCCAACTACTGCAGCAGACAAGGCTGGGCAACCTGAAAGATTTCATTGCATTGTTTTCAAAGCTATAATATTTATAGTGTAGGTAAGGTATTTCCAGCCTTCTCCAAAAATATATCCCCTGTGGCTGGGATTTTCAAGGGTAGCTAGGGGAATCGGGTCTGCTGCTGAGGGTTTGCATGATAGTAGATCCGAAATACTTTGGTGTTTAGAAAATGACAGTTGCTGTGCATCATCCGAATGCATACTTTTCTTGAGTGTAGCCCAGATGTCAGCATGGCGGTACCCTCAGATTTGGCATTTCTTTGGTTTTTCCTTCTATCACCTGCCTATCTGCTTCAGCTCCACTAGCTTCCACTGCCTGAGGGATGCAGCCCAGTGCCTGATATTAAAGTGAGCAGAAAAAACTGCTCCTGTATTTAATTTCAGTGCATGGATACCTTTTCAAAGGAAGACCCCCTCATTCCTATGCAATGGCCTGAGTCCTTCCCTTTTTAAAAAAACTCCCCCATGCAGAGGAAAACCCACAATTCTTCCCCTTCCCAAGGATCTTTTGCCCAAAGCTTCATCTTTGGAGCACAGCTGAGTGCAAGAGCTTCAGATGGCCCATTTCGACTGCAGTGGTGTGTGGATGTAGAGTTTTGCCTATCAAAAGGGTAAAACTTACTGTTGTAAGAAGAAAATATGGGATTGTAAAATCACTGGTTTTGTTCAATCGGTAAAGCAAATGAGAATATCAGTATTTGGCTGCTATCAGCAACAGACAGAGGTTACAGAGAAAACAATAAGCAGAACACCACCTATGCACTGGTGTAGTCAGGAGAGGTTGATGAAGTGGCATGATTTCCTGAAGGTGTAGTTGCTCACAACTTATAAAATTCTCTTGTTAAATTTAAAGGGCCTTAGGTCAAGTCCATCATAGTGTTGAGTGCCTTTCCCATATTCCTGACAAATAATCAAGTTGCCTTTTGACATTTTCCTAGCTCGATAAACAGTTGCTGTGTCTTACACAGTGGTGTGGGGCTTGTCAGATTGGTGCAATTTTAACACAAATGCCAGCTTTCTGCAAAAAGCCTTCCTTCAAGGGAGACTTATTCCCTTTGCATTCTCCGCCTCTCTGAGGGGGTCTGTTTATGTAGTGGAATAATTGTAGGTTATAGAAAGGTCCTGTTATTTGGATTTAAACATTTTACTTTACCACTTCATTTATATTTATACAGTTCCAGGGTTTAATATCTTTAAACCACTTAGATTGGTCATCTGAACTCTGGTGGGAGTCATATTTGTCACTTCCTTGGAACTAAGCGAGTCAGATGCATGGCACTTTTCTAGCCTTGATTTGTATTCTATAGCCCACGTATGTTGTCTGGACAAAAGCATAAAGTCCAATAAAATTAGCATTGCACAAAACCACACTGAGCTTCCACATTTTCTTCCTTTCTTCTGTAAACTTCCCTAGGATTAATTCTTTTAATTAGAGTTTAATAGCCTCCCGAGTGACACATATATTGCATAATCTTATTTCTTTCTCAGATATTTCTTTTCTGCAGTAATATGTTCCTTATCAAGTGAATTTTGTGACTCCCTATCACCCTTTCAAATGAAACTGTAAAATGAAATGACAAAATCAACAAAGTGTATATTAAGCATATTCATCACTAAGTCATAGAGCTACAAAATTATCTGAAGTGTCCCTGAAGGTTTTTCTCTCTCCCTGGTTTCCCATGAGGTAGTCACCTAAAGTCCTTTATTGTTCTATGTCTTCAAGCAAATGTAGTATCCTGAGGTCTATATTATTTTTAATTAGAGTTGGGTCTTTTTCATTTTTCCATATGTTACATTTATCCAACCGTAAGTTTGTCTTACTTGTTGCTGAATCTAAAATCAATGAAGTAACACAATTAGCTTTATTGTTAATAAACAGAATTTGTATTTCAGATTCTCTGGATGCTCTGCCCAAATTTTTACTTGGTAAAACATACTGTGAAACAGCCTTCTGGAACTTGGAAATTTTCTCTTATCCCCAAATTTATTACATCTGTATATTTTGATCAGCAAAGCAAATTAAGAATATGTTATGCTGGTTTAAACAGAAGTATTCATGTGTCATGTATAAATGAATTCACTGCATTCCACAATGCTAAAGGTAAATAATTTCATTAGTCAGTTTTTGTCTAATCAAAACAAATACATCTTTTTCTCAAAATAGTGTTTTATATCCCTTTCAGATCAATTTCTCATATGTTACATTTCAACAGAGCCATCATTCCACTTTAATTTTAGGGCATTTTGTGTCTTTGACCAATGGTTGAGAAAATTCTACTTTCTTTCAGCAGAAATATTTGTCTCCACATAGCATCATAATACATCCTTCAAGATGCACGCCAAGGGCAAGAAAATTGTTAATATACTCAGCTTCATAACTTCCTTCAGAAATTTCTTTGGCATCGGGTATGTTATTCAAAGAAATGTGTATGAGTTTGGTTTTCCTCAGATCAAATTCTTGAGTTTTGAGTCGCACTTAAGGGCATATTGGTCTGTTTAAAGTCACAGGAATGTCTCCCTACCTCTCCCCATCTACCATTCACCACACTTATTGTTACTAGATATTTTTTTACCCTTCTCTGTATTTTTGCACATTTCTGGGCCAATCCATTGACATATCTGGAACTCTCGCTGTCTGCAACACCAGCTAAGGACACTCCTATTCAATAGGTAACAATCTAGTCTGCTCATGCGTCTGGAGACCCAAGCAGGGGAAAATGGTTGTTGTGATTTATTTTGGAGAATTAAATTACAATTTAATTTAAATTTTAATTTACAATTAAAATAGTTAAGTTTTTCTGAAATTACATTTTTTCACCACTTCACTCTTGCAAGAGCACTCCTATACTTTGTTCAGAGTCAGAAAACAAACTTTCTTTGTAAGTGCTCATATATCCAGAGTGTCAGAAAACTCTTCCTACAGCCAGGTAAAGGCATTGCTGCCCATTTCCAGTTGTGCTGCAGAGCATCTCCACCACAACCTTGGTCTAGGAAGATGGGAGCAAGTGCTAGGGGCTGGCTGGTGGGAGCAACCTTTCTTGTCTCTTTGGATGCCTGCCCTGTTCTGGTGGCAGAGCTGAGCAATGATAGTCTGCTCACACAACACACAGTAAGGTGCATGGGCGTAAAGGCCTTTTCAGCATGTCCTCCCATCAAGCTACAACTGGACTTGAGACCCACATTGCACAGCTGGTGATTCCCAGTGCTCTGGCCTCACCTGTCTGTGCAAAGTTGTGACCCTTGGAGTTGATCCTGAAGCAAATGTAATAAAGTCACTCTGGTTTCATCTTCAGAATCAGCACATAACTGCACATGGCACTACCATGCTAAGACTCGACCATGTGCACCACCTGCATATCCATACCATATCTTGCACATGCATTGTACTAGTGACCTAATGCTAAATCAGTCTCCTAGTGATTATAACAAATGTTAAGCTTTTCCAAAGTAAAATTAGTTGATAACAGATAATGGGGGATGGGAGGCTAGCAGTAGCCTTAGAGATAGCCACTACCTTCTGCAGTATCAGCTCTCTATTATATCAGGTCTATATAATAGAACATAAAAGAACAATTCAATATCCAATAGCGCTTTAGTGTTTGTTCTGTTGAAGTCAATATGCTCATTAACTTTGTCTCCTCTTTACCTGAAAAGAAGTTGCTTACTCACAAATAACTACATAGGTTTCAGGATGTCACTCAATATGACAAAATTAGACTCTACCCTCGGGAAAATCAATAGGTTTTCTGTAAATTACTTTAAGACAAATCTCTCTTTGGTGGAGCTGAAAAGTTTGTTTACTGTGAAATCGAAACATCATGTAAGACACTCTAGAATGCTGAAACATAATGAAACAGAAAGTCGGTTCTAATATTTTGTGGTTAACATATTATATAAAAGTTACACTTCTGAATTCTAGTGAAGAATATGGCCTTTGTCATTTTAACATCTTGCATGAATCTCAGTAGACAGACTCTATAATCCAACAATCACAATCAACGTCTTGTTACGCCGTTGAACAGAAAAAGGGTTCTTTGACAGGATGATTCGGTGTTATACATGCTAATGCAAGCCATAGCATCTGCAGAATAGCTCATGAATACCCCAAATACCGTTCAGCACTCTAGTCAGAGATGTGTTTTACTTAGCTATAGAGCCAAAATGCTGTTTCATTAACCTTATTTCTCTTTCTTTTCTGTAAGGCATAATTCTGTTGTAGCTTAGACTCACCAGGATATGTCATGGATACCAAGTAGAGTAAACAGTATTAACATAATATGCACAGTCTGTGCTTCCAATTTCCATGCTTCACACAGGAAAATGTGTAATGACTAAAGTCTGACAGTTTAATTTATTCAGCCCTATTAGACTGGTTTGTTAAAAACCTCTTCAATTTCAGATTCATTTTCCTTTTCTTAAACCATGAAGAAGGAAATAATTTACTTCCATCTTGCCTTAATTTTTAACTGACCTGTACTGCATACAGTTAATGGAAGAGCTCAGATTTTTCAAATGTCAACAGGAATCCAGTCTCTAGTCTATATTTAAATCCTGACCACTTCTTAGTATTGACCTCATGCCATGGTCTCTCAAAGTCAAAAACCAAATGAGTCAAATGTATCTTCAGAAAATGAACAAAGTTAGAATCCTGTATTAGAAGTAAGTTTCTAGGATGCAATGAGGTAGTTTGTTAGAAAACAAGCTGTTTCATATTCATTTTTAGCAAAGTTGAAAGCAAAACAAAAGAGAGTCTATACTATGTCAGCAGTTGATGGAAATAAATACATTGCAAAAATTGGTAAATATTAGCACATGCTTCTGGAACTGAACTTTTCCAAAGAGACCTAACTAAGACCTTAGTTCAAGTCTTCGCCATACATCTGTACTCTAATCCAGAGCAATCACTTATGACCAGATTTTTCAATTTAGACACTAAATCCCATTACACATTTTCTGTGTGTCTGTAGCCACTTAAGTAACTTTGAAAAGAATAAACCTCTCTGTCATAAAGTTCATTTCTATTTCAGGAAGGATAGACATGTTGACTTTGCTCAGAGATGTAGTGGAAAGTACACTAAATACTGGAGTAACTGATAGCTTGGGTAAATTAAAATACAAACAAAGAAAGTTTGCTTGTAAATCTCAACTTTCCAACATTCACTGGAGCTCAAATTTTGAGTTTTGCTTTGTATAGTCTCTGATCGTGATTTCTAGCAATCTTCCCCTTCAGCTGTAACAAAAAGTACAATAATTAACTATGTCAGAATAACTAACCTCTGTGGATCACATTACAGCCTGAAGGCTCTCAAAGTTCGTCTACATGTGAAAAAGTTTTGGACTGTGCTACCAGCATAATTATTCTGATGACTGAACTGCCTCTGTTACATTATGCCTCTTTCAACACTTACTTTTAAACCCTTCTACAGTATTGTAACCTAAATCAAAATCCCTGACTTTCTTCCTTGAAGTTTTTGTAAGGTTACAATAGTCACTTAAAGATGGCTAATCTAAGTTATGATACTTAAATTTTGTCACACACTAAGAGTACACATGAACAGTTATCACCATGCAGTTGATGAGTAGGAACTCATCAAGTCACAGATGACAGTCCTGAATCCTGTAATCCATACTTCACCTTAAACCAGCATACACTTTTCACATGATCAAGGCTCTATGCTCCAATATAAATTTTTCATAGTGACCTCCTCACTTAGTGTCAAAAGTAGCTTCTGGTGAGTGAAATGATCCAGAAGTTCAACTGTGCTATCCAATATTTCACTTACATCTGGGTAGAAGTGGAGGAGTTTTGAAAATTCAAGGGATATTTAGACAAGCAAATTGAGCTTAATGTCATTACTAATAAGAGAAACACAGAAAGGACCCTCAATGGCCAATAATATGCTAGTTTTGAATTACTTTATGCATCGACATTCGGTTGGATAATTCAGCATGCTTTTCCCTTTCTTCTCTTTCACAATAAAAATCAGTTCATTTGTTTCCTAATACAAACGTAGCATCTAATTGCTTCACAGACACACTGCGCCGGTGGCGTCACTACAAAAGAAATCTCTCTGTTGATCAAAGATCTCTATCTTGTTATTGTTTCTCTCTTAGAAGTGGTATGCTGATAGAGCTCACCCACAGCATTTGCTCTGGCTCTGCTAGACCACCATCAATGTATTTGAAGGTGCTGCAGCTTGCTAATATCTTTAGTTCCTGGGCCAGTGACAGCCACTTGATTAAGCTAGCAATATTGAATGTAATGCCACAGTTACAAGGGTAAAGATACATGAAAGCATCCCTTAACAAACATTGTTTCTAACAATCCACAAACTTGCAACATTTTGACAGAAAATTGAATAAAAATTTAATAGAATAGAAAGCCGATACCATATAGGCAAACAAGGCAAAAAATGCTCTATAGCCACTGACTACTTGTGCAGCCACACGTGAGATTTGGACTATGCAAAATATTTCAGGAGGAAGAGTCTTTTCAGGAAGTTTGGCTCCATCATAACTTCACTGCCTCTGAACATCCATCTTGGGAAGGTTTTGCCTGTACTAGTGTCTCATCGTGTAAAATTACACAGCACGCTGGAAAATGATGAGTGTTCAAGACCCCTTTTTTTAAAGTTCCTTTTACTTAAATGCAAAACAAGTCAGAGAGAGAAATCAACATTTGCATAAATACACTGGAAGAAATTCCCAACAATCTGTTTTTTGAAGGCAGACTGACTCATGAACAACTTGTAGTTCCTAAATGGCGTATCAGTACAAAATCAGTTTTGGGGCCATTCCTGTTTAACATCTTTATCAATGATCTGAATGAGGGGATTGAGTGCTCCCTCAGTAAGTTTGCAGACAACACCAAACTGGGTGGGAGCATTGATCTGCTTGAGGGTAGGAAGGCTCTTCAGAGGGACCTAGACAGACTGAGGTCAATTGTACAAGGTTTAACAAGGCCAAGTGCCGCAACCTACACTTTGGTCACAACAACGCCATGCAGCGCTACAGGCCTGGGGATGAGTGGCTGGAAAGCTGCCAGGCAGAAAAGGACCTTGGGGTGCTGGTTGAAAGCTGACTGAACATAAGCCAGCAATGTGTCCAGGTACCCAAGAAAGCCAATGGCATCCTGGCCTGTGTCAGAAGTACTGTGGTCAGCAGGACCAGGGAAGTGATTGTGACCCTGTTGTATTCAGCACTGGTGAGGCTGCACCTCAAATGCTGTGTTCAGTTTTGGGCCTCTCACATCGAAGCACTGGAGCATGTCCAGAGAAGGGTGATGAAACAGGTGAAGAGTCTGGAGAACAAGTCTTCTGAGGAGCAGCTGAGGAAACTGGGATTGTTTAGTTTGGAGAAGAGGAGGCTGAGGGGAGAACTTATTGCTCTCTAAAACTACCTGAAAGGAGGTTGTAGTGAGGTGGATGTCAGTTTCTTCTTCGAAGTAACAAGTGATAGGGTAAGAGGAAATGGCCTCAAGTTATGCCAGGGGAGGGTTAGACTGGATATTAAGAAAGCATTGTTTACTGAAAGAGTGGTCAAGCATTGGAACAGGCTGCCCAGGGTGGAGTCATAATCCCTAGAGGTGTTCTAAAAACTTGCAGATAGATGTGGCACTTCAGGACATGGTTTAGTGGGCATGGTGGTGTTGGGTTGGTGGTTGGACTTGATGATCTTAGAGGTCTTTTTTAACCTTAATGATTCCATGATTCTGTGAAAAGCATGAGTTCACGCTTCAGCAATTCTTTAAATAATATGTCCTGCTAATGTTGCTTGCCAGTGCTGTAGCAACCAGCAGCTCTTCACTGATTAGTGGTGAATGAAAGGTCATCCAGCTTCACGTATCATCAAGATATGTACAAGCTTCCCTCACTGTCCGTTCTGGGACTGTTTTTACCGTACTCTTTCACTAACTAGATTGCAATTTATTAACAGCCATATTTGACAGGATTATATTTTCACAACGGACAATCTGAAATGTCACAGTAAGTCAGGTAACAAGATAGTGCCTCCACTCAGAGGTGAGTTACTGGATTACTAGGTGAATTTAGAGAACCTCCAGAGTATTTCACAGTCATCTGTGGGGAAGAAGAACAGTGAGGCAGGACTGCAGAACTGCCTAAACCTCCCATTATTAATACAGTTGTGCAGAAATATCTCACTCAAGTGATTTTTCGACTGCAAAATGCCAGATTGTCAGAACTGACAAGTCAGTGAGGTAAGGGCTTTAGTTGCAACAAATATTTGTTCCTGAAAATACTTTGGGAAAAACCGACATACTTTGAACCTGTCAAAATATCTATTAGCATCATTATTACTTATGAGATTCCAACTCTATTCGTCTAAGTTATTTATTTTGAAATTCAAGCTACTCCAAGCTATCTACCCTAACCAACAAAAAGTTCCTTAAAAACAAATGACCTATTTAGTTTTGCTCATGAATATTTTTCAGGCTTTTAATTTTACATCCCGTTCTGAGCAAAGGCCAAAACTGATATTAAAAAAGGAAATGAGTGGAAGAAAAACATTGTACTTCCAAAAATAAGTTGCAGTTGACTCCCAGCTGCTCTAGTTTGCAGAAACCTGCAAGCATCAGTCTACCAACTTATGCCATATCAAGTGACCTTTTTTGGCATGCCTGTGACCTTTCTTGGCATGCCTGTGCTTTTGCTTTGGACAAAGTACTTCAAAGACTCACTGGAGACATCTCTTTTCCCAGGATTCTTTATAGACTTTTTTCTGGTGGTATCTCTTTCCAAAGTTCACATACACTGAAATAGCACAGGCAGTGTTCGTCTTCTCTCAGCTTACAAGGTGTGGCAGATTCTAGGACTTCACCATAGGCTGTCCCTGCTAATGCAGATTGATAGGAGGGAGATTTGCAGATCCAGATTTCTGTCATTTATCTGTGTCTAGAAGATACTTTTGTGGCTGCTGAGTAGCAGCCAACAGCTGCCTCTTGTTATTCACCTCCTTTAATTCTTCTTTTCCTCCTCATTGCTTGTATTTACTGTTTCAGCAATGAAAAGAGATTAAAGAGCTGCCAAAGATGAGAAATGCAAAATGCAGAAATGAAAGGTTGTATAGACAGAATGCCTGTAGATGACTTTCTGGAGCTTGTGCTGAGGGGAAGGTCAAAAGCTTAAGTGGATGGGGATGAAGTATTGCCCATGTTTCCTGGTGCACTCTAGTTTCACTCTTCAAATGAAAAAGATCAGGTCATACTGTGTTCCAAGAAGGAAGAAGTAATAAAATGATACAAGAAACAAAGACCAAAAGGAATAATCATCCCTCAGGGACAGAATACAGCTGATATGTGTTATTTATTTACAGATGTGTCTTTCTGATATTTACACTACAACTAGAATCTTTATATTAAAAAAAGGACAAAACTTCAGTTGTTTCCAAAAGAACTGGGGACTTAATAAAATTTAATAACTCTCAGTGCAAACAATGTGAAAGTAAACATGGGAATGGTGTATGAGTCTACTTATAAGCAACAGAAATTTAACTAATTCATTCATTTTAATTACCACTAGCGAGCTAAGGAACAAATTAGTATTGCCTGGGATTAAATTCCTTTTGATGTGTTGTTTGCACTTCCAACTGATGTTCCCCAACAAACACCTCACCTTAACCTATGGTCAAACTGTGTTCTGCTAGACAAAAGGAAAAAAAGACTCCAGGACAAATAATGCTTTCTACAACTGGGTAACCACTGGACACTTATATTAAGAGTATTTGGTGGGAAATATATTTTTCTTCGAATAATTTACAGGGTAAATGATTCCATTTCAGATAACAATTCAAAGTGGTAGGGATGCAGAGACTGTTTCTCCATAAATTCTTTTTCAAGTGCCTGCCATAAAATGCAACTGTAAGTTTCAGGCATGTCTCTGTTTGTGGTATATAGATGTATTCCCCTGGGTATGATTTATCTTGAAAGTAAAGAAACAACCTCAACTTGACCTTTAAGTTCACCGGTAGCATTTTGTCAAAACTTCTGAAAATTCCCATGACTGCTACGTAACACATTGTTAACCTGTTTGCATGAACCAGTGGATGAACAAAATGCTATATACTGTCTTTTTGTTCTCTATGTATATAGAACTTAGTAGTGTGTCACCTTGGTACATAGCTACAGCTCTTAACCCCCACAGCAGTTATATGATAATATTTAAAATTAGAAAGTGATGTAGTAATGGTATCAGCTGGGAGGAAAACTTTTGAAGTGTTGACTTTAACGTCAAGTTTGCAGATCCTGCTTACTGTTGTATCAGCACCACCTTCTGGTACCTCACACTCTGTTTCTTTGTAATGCTGTCAGGAAGTTGTCCCTTTATGTTTTATTTGAATTCTAAAAATACTTGGGGGGCATTAGAAAGAAAGTTAGTTGTTTCCTAAACTCTTCTGAGATCATACAGAACTACTTGTGCTGATGTTATTTTCTGTATGGAGAATAGAATAAGAGGCTTATCCAAATCTTTTAAATCCTGACTTAGGCAAACCTTAGTAGAGAGGATCTGGAGAGTTGACTTCTGGTTAGCATAATTTTTTCATATGCAATCTAGCTCATCATATTTTTGCAACTGAAACAAAATTGGATTCATCACCACAGTGAATGATTCTGAAAAGATTTGTAAATACCTCATTTTACCTGTTGTGATTGTGAATAGTCCCAGCATTTCAAAGCAGGGATTCATCTCACCTTATGCAGTCCCATCCAGGAGTATGTCCTTGATTGGCTGAGTCAATCTGACCAGATGTGATGGCCATAGTTTGTCCCAGAAACTCCCCCTTGCTATTCTTGCAACAGAACAGCACGTGTCATGCTGAGACTGAGATGCCTCAGCTCCTCCAGAGTGCAATCAGTAGGTATCAAGAGGGGGCATCAATCCCATGTGGAAAGAGGCATCAATGACTCTTCTGAGGGCTCTATGATTGCAATAGGTGCTCTAACAAACTGTCAGTGCAAATGTGAGCTGAAGTTCATGTGGGACTGAGACCAGCAGATGTATGGATAGAACGCCTATGTATCTCTGTATTTTAGACACATTAAATCACTGATAGCTGCATGTTACTTTCCTGAACGGATTTCCAGGAGAGAATTGTAAGACTGTACTACATTTAAAAATGTCAGGAATACAGAAACTCCAGGTCGGAAGACTTGGTTCAAGTGATGGGTCTAAATAGGTAGCTAAGAGACATGGCAGGGAATATGGGATGTTGCAGCACAAGGGCTCTGGGAACACAAAAAAGCCAATGGTATTTAGAGAAGGGACTGGAAGTACTGTGAAAGTGCCTCAGGGAGAATGGCAGATGGGAAGAACCTGATTATTTGGGTTTTGATATCAGGAACTGAGGAAGGATAAATTGGGAGGAGGTATAAAGGAGAAATTGAAATAGTGAATGCAGGGTACAGATTTGTGGGAACTTAGCTTCCTTAGTACTGTGGTACAGCTTGTATAATATTTTTATTATTTCAGCTTCCCCCATGACAGAAGCGGTGGGAGGTCTGTTGTAGACTTGCCTTCTGCAGATGTGCTCTCAGATCCATGTAAACATGCCCTCACTGCTTTTCCTCATCAAGATGCTTTCCTACTGCAATCTTTTAAATCTGCTTTGCAGCACCTACTGCTCTGCAGACCAACTGTTAAACCTCTGAAACCTTCCTCTCTCTCTGTACTTTTCCTCTGTATCCATTAGTTGCCCTAAGGGAGGCAAGGAGATGGTTACTAGAGCACCAAAATGAGGTAAACATACATTAGCATTGACAGAATTAATTTAACTATCCTGAATTTCAGAGCATCGGCAGAAAGAATGGGAAAACTTAAAAAAAAAATTCTTAAAAATATGAGAGTGTCTATTTTGCTTTTCATTTCATGTGTATTGTATGTGGAAAATTTGTCTGATATCCGTAAATCACACTGTTCTTGCCTGTGTGTTCCTGAACCCTTTGGTCACGTAGTGTCAACTTCAAGGTTAAGGTGGTCAGGAATCCAAATGACTTGTATCATCCTTTCAAAAGTATTGAAGTGGCCAGGCTCGTTTTGTTCACTGTAACTGCAAGCAGTTCATTTCTGCTCTTGTATGCTACAGCTAGAGCTGCGGTTTTGGGTGTTTTCTTTTTTTCTCAGTTCTCTCTTCGTCTTTAATTTTATGCTACTGTTTCTGTTTTGTTAGAAAACGTTGCACATGTGCAATTCCTGTCAAATAAAAGCCAAACACCTCTCTCCTGTAGATCCCCAAATGGAATGATACATTATTAAATCTTTTCAATATCCTAGGTAAATATAACCAACAGAAAAACATGGTCAGTGATGAAATATTTGGAAAGAAGCAAACAGCAGTGGGAAATTGAAGACATTGTTGCTGTTTTGCAATTATTGTAATATAATGTCTGTAACAAAATCCAATGTAAATTGAGGAGTTAAGCCAAAGAAATTCTAGGTTCAAGTGATGATGAAATGGCAGAACATTAGACCTCAACAAAACCAAAACGTTTATTAAAGTATTTTAATATATTGAGTTTGAGAAGTGTAAGGCTTTAGAAATTAGTCATACAGATATATTTTAATGTACTATGTTCTGTTTTGTTTAGTGGTGATTTTTTTTAAAAAATACAAATGTGAATCCCTCAGCCTCTAAGAAATTTCCTTTGATTTATCATACAATGTTATCAGATGCAAAACAGCTGGTACATTGTGACCACAGACCATGACAACCCATTGTGTTCACTCCAAACATTTTCTTTTTCCTATGTTATTTTCTATGGGAAATTTCCCTCTGACACAGTTCACTCCTCAGCCACAAAGCACAGAGGTCCTCCTCCCTGTTGCATGCTTCCTTCCACCACAAGCTCCATGGAACTGCAGATCCTGGAAAAGCAATACAACCAGGGAAGCAGCTACTGATCACTACACACAAACCCAGTCTTACAGGACTACGCATTTTTTACAGAAAACAAGCAAATGGTTTTAAATAAAAATTTCACATCAGCACTCGTTCATTTTGTATTTGAGTAAGAAAGATACAAGTTTTCTAATAAAGAAGATACTGTACTTCACTGTAACTTCAGTTACACTGTAACTGTCTTTAAAAGTTTTTTATCTTGTGTATCTTCATTCTCCAAACTGTACTGTGGGTTTTGTTCTGTTAGAAAAAAGCCCCACTATATTTTCAGCCTTGAAATTTACCACAGAAACGCTGTGTGAAGCCAAGTCAATTATAAAGGAGGCATTCAAAATCTAAACACTGGAGAGGCCCAGCAAATGTCCAAAGCAATTCTAGCAAGATTATGGTGTCAAAAGGTGGAATGTTCTCAAGAGCTACCGATATCCTGAGATTTCAGCAAAAACCTCACTCCTAAAGCTCTCTTGAACTCTTGAAAAATCTCTCTCAGCTGTCCCAGTTACCAAATCTCTACATCAGACACTTCTCTGAGTTTCAGCAACGATACTGTGCCTTATCAGAGTAATGACGACGTGCAGATCATAACAATATCTATCTCCAGCTTTCTCTCCCACTGCTAGCCCTCCTAGTCCAGAATACAATCCTGGCCAGCTCCAGGACAAACAGGATCTCTCACTCTTTTGGCAGGCCATAGCTGAACTAAAGGAAAGACAGGTCCTGCTTGACTAATCTTA
>NW_010195729.1:0-24562 GCF_000695765.1 Mesitornis unicolor
TCCATCCACCTCGTTATATCCTCATAAAATGTTGGAATAATGCACTGCTTTGAACTGCAGTGGATGCCTCATCTGTTTCCCCATGAGACTTGCACTGTGGAGTGGACTAGATTATACCTAGCTCTCTGACATCTGAATACTCACATCCATACTGTCAGAACTAACAAATTCATCTGAAGTCCTCTTTGTAGGGCTACCACGAGTTTGTAAGCAGGCTTTGGAAAGGAGATTTCCAAAGGTCCTTATGGCCCATGCCACTCTCTCAGTTCGGGAGTCTAGAGACAAAGCTGTGTTTAACACTGGCTCTGGTGGGCTCTTTCTGAAGTGGTAAATATGCTGCAGAAGGAAGAGTGGAAACATTTTAGCAGCTTATGAAAGGCAGAACTTATTACAGCAGCTGCCTTGAAATATTCACAGAGGGGAAGATTTTTCAGAGCTGCAACATGCACCTGGGAAGACTTGAAGCTAGAAGTGGGGAAACCTCTCTTGCGTTAGTAAGCAGGGACCGTGTGACCACAAGGTTTTCCAGTGTATGCGAATGAAAGACAAGAATGATCAAAAACAAAGGACCTGTGAAAAATCATCAAACTCTCAATAAAGATACAACTCCTATTACTTTTGAGTATACAAAATGTGCTGCATTCTTGAGAATTTGCAAAGACCTTAAAACAGTCATTCTTTGATGCAGACTCTTCTGAACATCTCAAAAGTCAATCAATGCTTTATTTTCAATTTAGACTTATTAAGTATTTTATTGGAATTGAATATATACTTGTTTGTGTGGTTTAGTTTTCAGACTGGTTGCTGTGGTTGAGATTTTGAGATGGAGGACTCTGACTCATGCCAGAGAAATAACCCTCTTGGAATATATTTTTACTATAACATTTTTGCTTCAAAATGAAGCCAAGTCAGCTGGTATTTATTTCAGAAAAAAAAATTGCAAATGATGAACAGATGTGTGTTATTTCAGGACTTCAATGTGGAAAAAAGGGTGAGAGTTTTGGTAAATTGTAACCACCTTTAGGGACTTTCAATCTCCAGTGCCACAAAGCGAGTTTGTTTTTTTCAGTTATGACTGTATTTCTGTTAAAGAGATGTCCCAATATTATTGGAATAATTTATTTTGATCACTAATTAACTTAATTTTTGGTCATTTACTTTTAATGGGTTGTTTCAAGCTTTCTAGCCTCATTAGTATGAAAAGAGGTTACTGGAGTGTTACTCAACATCTGTGAGTACATCCATCAACAAGTTCTAACCTACCCAGAACTTGATTTTGTCTTTGCTACTTGATCTTAATAAACTGGTTTTACTACTCTTCTGGCTTAATATAACTCATTTTGCTATTCCAAAGTTGACCATCTATTGTTCATATAGGCCAAGCTTCTCTAGGCCTATTATGCAAATTTGAATTTCAACACTTATTCTCATTAGTTCATAGCTTGCACTACATCACATACTGTATCAATAGTGTATTTTGAGATGTTACTCAGATATTGCACTGCAATATTGGCAGCTATTTTCTAATTAAATCCATAGAAAAGGAGAGGAAGAATCTTGTGATGAAGAGATACACAATCTTTGGTCAGTTCATCACACATTGTCTCTGTTGCTCCTTCTCCTCATTCTCTTCCTCTGCTCCCATATGGGATTCCACCCATGGGAGACAGCCCTCCACAAACTTTTCCAATGTGAGTCCTTCCCATGAGCTGCAGTTCTTCATAAACTGCTCCAGCATGGGTCCCTTGACAAAAAAACCCAACCAACAATACATAGGGGAAGAGTGAGTGATACGGAGATGTTTAGCCTATTGAAAAGAAGTCTATAGAGAGATGTGTTAGCAGCCTTTTATATGTAAATGCTGCTGCAGAGAGAAGGGGGTCTGTCTCTGTGGTGGCTGAAACAAGATGAATCCCAGGCAAGTGAGGTTAAGATGGGATCTCCAAAAGGATTTGCCAAGGCCCTTGAAATACTAGAATGCATTGTCCAGGGAAGGGTGTGAATCTTCATCACTAGATGATTTAAAAGCAGGCTGAACAAACTGGTCAGATATGATATAGAATTGATTCTGGCTGGGCTCAGGGGCACTTTCTAAATGTCTGAAATTTATTTCAACCCCATTGTTAGATATTTCTATCAGAAGTGATGCTCTGGCATTCCTTTCTTTGGAACTGCATACATGCAGGCAAAATTTAACATAAGAGCCAGAAGGACAAGGACAACAAAAGAATATTTGTGACTTCAGTGTTTTCTCTCATTTATATATTTTTTTCAAGGCACAGCAGATACTGAAAGTATCAATTTATTCCAGTTAACATTTAAAACTAGGACTTACTTTATAGGTGTTAAATTCCCAATAATTAACCTTACTGACTTTGGTGAAAATAAAACAAGAACATTTCTAAAAGAGAAATTAATCTTAATTGAATATTAGCTACAGAATCTAAGTTGAATCATGAGCACTGTTTGGCCTGCTAATTAATTTGCCTGCCTTACTGTATGATCATTTTGTTCCAAGACCCTTCCATCTATGCTGATTCTTGTGATAAACCCCGACAATTGTAATTATAGGATAATTTACATTTCACTTAAGAAAATTGTTTAAGTGGGATCAATATAAGGATAGACAATTCAGAAGTTCAAGTAATGACTTAAGATGCCAGTACGTTAAATAAGCATCTGTCTTGATTTGGACAATATGTCAATTATACCTTAGCCCAAGTACTACTTAGTAAAAGTTACAGCACTGATTTTAATGCTGCTGTCAGATGTGCTAAGTAAAGGGACTAATTTCATCTCTACTTTAAGCTTTCATAAACCTGAATGACTCAGGAGTGGGGAGACAATAAATGTATGACCATACACTCCCTGGAACAAATATAAAGATACCATCCCCTGCCATGACTTAGGGAAGGGGTGGCAGTGGAAATGCAATCTGTCATCACAAGGTGATTTATTTCCCAGTGGAGCAGGAGAACTTCCTGGCCCACAGAACTGCCATTTAATTTGCACCTCATTGAGCCAACCAAAAATCACTAAAATATGTTTGCATAAGAAGAACTAAAAAGTGCTTCCAATGCTTGAGTGAAAGCCTAAAACTACCAGTAATAAACCCTGTTTGTCTATTACCATGGCAATGCGATGGCATTCCCGCCTCTCTGCTGTCATATTCCATTATGGTAGCTATAATGTCACAAACATACTTGCATTTTGCAGACATTACAGAAGGAGGAAAAGGAATGAAAAAAATGCACTATTGTTCATATGCTTCAGTGCTAAAGGGACGTGCAGAAAATATGCATTGCATCTTAATTTTGACTTAACTTTGTCATAGACTCTGAAACCATTCTCTATACACAAAAAAATTTCAATAGATGAAAAAACAGAAACATTAGTGAGGAACCAGACATCTTGCTCACTCCACCCAAAAAAAAAGAAACTAAGAAAATACTCAGCTTCCTGTTGGTTCTTGCAGCCTATTTGAAGTACTGGTTACCTTGGAAATTCTCAAAAGCACAGATGCTAGAGGTGGAAAGGACTTACGAGGTCACCTAAAGCATTACTTCGCCAGCACAAAAAATGTTTGTGTTGTCAAGATTTTTTTCAAGAGAAAGTAATGTTCACTGTTAGCATTCTTCCTATAGTCAATCTCTGGAAAGGTGTTTATTTCCTTCAAGTTGCTACAGGGGTCACTTTTGCTCCAAAGCTAAGGTTTACTCTAGAAACTTTTCTAGATGCTTTTCTACTTTCAGTAACTATACTGAAAATAAACTTCATCTTTAGAACTGGTAGATTTTGGAGGGAAGAGAATTTTTCTCTTTTATCAAGAAACTCTATATAAATAAATGTTTATAATTCATCATCACTTTAGCTTTTGTAGAAAACAGCTGAATTCATTGGTGTAAGTTAGTGCAAATTCACTAAGCCCAGTGGATCTGTTAGCACCCATTGGAGATCTGGTCCTTCATCTTTGTCCTGAATATAGGAAGGTGTGCACTTTTGTCAATCTGTAGCACTAGAATATGCTGGAAACTGTCTGTTTGCCAAAAACATTCAGTCACTGGGGTAACTGTATTTATTTATTTATTTTAATGGGCTTCCAGTGGCTTTCAAGTTACTAGTCTAGCAGAAAATGTATCAGATGATAACTAAGGAGATGATGTTTCTTCTCCTGTTCTCATCCTTAGAGAATACGTCTTTCCCCAATGTTTTTGTTTCCTGTGTGTAAAATGTAGATAATGGTAATCCTTTGTAAAAAGCTTTGAAAACTGTATTTGAAACATGCTGTTCACAGCAATAACCTGCAGGCTATTCCTACACTGAAATGGACTGCCACTCTGATTTGGCAGAGGGAGATGGCATTATTGCTGAAGCCTCTTGGAGTGTAGGACAAGGTTTCAGACTTAGCTCCCCCACTCATTGATCTTTCAGACATGGGCAAAGCTTGTCTATTTTTCCTTTGAGAAGGCATGGTCTGAGATACTGAGCAGTGAGAGAGCCAGTCTGCATCTCCGTTTGGTGGTGCTAGTAATAAATATTGTGATAGTTTTAAAAATAATTGTACTGTCCTTTAAGAGGGCTGCCAGAATCTGGGCTGGGCACTGCCAGAATTTGCTTTTTAAATGAATGAGTTCAATGAATGAAATTACAAAAATATTGCATTCCTCCCCACCAGCAGCCTAAATATAAACTGATTATACATTAAAGACAAAATCATGTAAGTCTCATTTATCATCTATGAAATCATACAATTACATTGTGTACTTGAAATAAATTTGCCCACTTTTACTGTAATTGCTAAGAATATTCTGGCTCTTGTCTCTGAAAATAATTGTTTTTTCTCATCTCACTAATGTTTCTGAGAGAGAAATGCAGGGGGTCCTTAAGGATGAGAAAGATACTGTTGTTATTCCATAGGTCTCTCTGAATAAACAGCAATGATTCTTTGCTTCATGAGTGTTTTCAGTTTTGTTTTGTTTTGTTGGTTTTTTTCATTTGAAAAATGATTTCATCTGTCTCTGAGTTGAACACATTTGAGATTCCAGACTCCTTATAATCCATTTGGATATCAGAAAAGCTGGAGGAAGAATTAGACATTCACTTGTGTGCCCCCTTTCCTTTGCCTCTGTTGCTCCTTGAGGACTTCCTACCATACTGGCTGCCTGCGAGTTGTCATTCCAGAGGGTATTGTGGATTGGAACAGAACCAGGTAGCAATCCACAGACTTTCTCTTTTTGGTGGTGGGATATTAGGGAAAGGTTGCTATAGAAATTACTGTTTGAGCCTTTTCTGCTTTTGATATTCCTTCCCTGCAAAGTAGAACTGTGCAGCAGTGCTGCAGAAGGAGGAAGGATGGTGCCCAGTAGGCCTAAGGTGCATTCAGAAGTACACGTGAAAGCTTGAAATATATTTTACCTCCACCCCCATCTCTGTTTTAATTGTGTTCCTTAAATGACTGGGGAATTGGTTACAGATGGAGAGGGTTCTCCCACGTACACTGCAGCACACAGTGTTAAGGGAGATGGTGCTGCCTCTTAGCTTTTCTAGGCTCTTCCTGGGAGCCAGTGATTCAGACTAATGTCATATAATGGCAGAAAGGTGGTGGAATGGCCTGAAGTTCTCAGGAGCAGGAACTCATCCTGTAACTTTGGAAAAGGCCTGAAAAACATCCTCTGACCAAGTCGTGTTGTAAGAAGAACTGTAAGATAACTGAGTTCTTTGTTTCTGAGTTCTAGGCTTATGCTTTGTGATAATTCAACACTTTCAGTTATGCACTATAATT
This sequence comes from Mesitornis unicolor, assembly GCF_000695765.1. Taxonomy (NCBI): domain Eukaryota; kingdom Metazoa; phylum Chordata; class Aves; order Mesitornithiformes; family Mesitornithidae; genus Mesitornis; species Mesitornis unicolor. Next base: position 5,783 of record NW_010195729.1, read on the forward strand.
ACTGGGCTTAAAACTTGGTGGAAAACAGAAAAGGACTGCTTGCTATAAATAGCTGTGTTACTTTCCATGTGCTGGGATGTGTTGATAAAATGTAGCCTAGGCTGTTTTTTGTTTAATTACTTTTCTTATTTCTGTGACTGCTATTAACTTTGGGTTTTTTTTATTGTGTTTGTTTTTTTCTTGTTTCTACCTCTTGTTTCTACCAGGTTTAGAAAAGTAGAAGTGCTACCTATTGAATTTTATACCACAGAACTTTTCACTAATGATTTATCTGAGACTGGTTTTTCAATATGTGATCCATATAGGACGTTAGAAAATGATTTGTAAAATGTTTGTGTTTAGACTAAACCCACAAATCCACAAGCACACACTCATATACAAAACAGAACAGAAGCATAAAATAATTGTTTCCTGAACTTTCCAGGGAAAGAAACAAGCTCTATGTTATCTTATGCTGAACCTCCCTTTAAACACAGCCTTCCTTTACTTGGGGAAGGAAGAAGTAATGCTTGGTTTTAATGTAAAAGCATTTTTTGCTTGAAGATCTGTTTTTGGATTTAAGCGTACAGAATCTCAACATCTTTCCTATTTCTATAGAAAACTGTAAGATAAAAGTTGTCAGAACAAAATAACAGATTTTGTGACCGAGAAGTTTTCCTTCTGCTTCCTGGAGCTATATTTGTTTTCTATGAAGTAGCATGGAAAGAAAAATTCTTGCATGCACACAGTTTTAATTGTCATCACAGTATACTCACTAATAGTTCAGCCTTTCAGTTGTAATGAAATCCTGACCTTTTCTCTGAAACCTATGAAATTTCGTAAAGTTTCAAAAGGCAAAATCTGTGTAAGGGTGCTGTACATTTAAAGAAAGGGACTCAAAAAGAGAAAAGCATGGCATTTCATCTAGCCAAAATTAGTTTGTCATTCTGATCTCATGCACTCTTTTGTTAAATCAACCAGCCATTTATTGAGTCAGATATCCTTCCTGTTCTAAATTGTGCACCACGGAGACCTTACTCAGTTTAGCTTACAATCTCACCAGAGAGCCAGCAGTGTTTATGATGAGGTCTGAACAGCAGGATAATCATTTACACTGGGAGATTCTCATATAACCCTTGTACATCTTGTGACAGAAATTACCAGTCTTAAGGAACATGTCAACACAGAAACAAAAGATCTCTCTGTGAGCCTAACAGTTTTGTAATGGAATAGGTTTCATGGGATTGATTACAAAGAAATCGAAAAAATGCATAAACTGCCATTGATTTTACTTACCAGTTTTCACCTCAGAGTTTATAACACCTTTCAAAACCAGAATGAAACAAGGCAAAATATTTGCAGAACTGAGGAAATCACTCCCAATTCTCACACATGATACCTGATGTGACATGACAGCAGAGATGTTATTTCATATTAAGTAAAATACCACTTCTGTCAATTAAATAATTGACCAGGTACCTCTAACAAACAGGTATACATCAGGGGAAATGTCATGTCAAGAACATTCAGTTTGCATTAGCAAAAGCTTAGAAACAACTAAGGTAAGGGAAAAAATGGGATGATACTAAAATGAACTTATTACATCTTTAGAAAACACCTTTAATTGTTCAGATTCAATTTTACATTATCCAGGAGAAGAATGGAAGGGCATGTACTAATATCTGTAAAGAGCTGTGAGCACTAAACTGCTAGTCCTAAAATAAAGTGCATTCAGATGTGAGATTTTGCTTTAATCAACTATGTGGAGAGGATACAACTGGGACTTTCATATCACAGCTCAGCTTCTCTTCTAAAAAGCAATTCTTCTTTTATTTCCTCAATGCTTAAGGCAACCATTTTTGAAAGAGAGATTTGTATTAGGAGAATTACTAATTTCTAAATGTTATTTTAAAAGTTGTAGGTAAACAATTTATGTAAATTTTTAAGCATTAAGGAATTGTTCTTTTGGTCTCTACTAGTCCTTTTGAGTCAGATTCCTATTTTGTTTCCTAAATAATTCACATTAATTTTCCAGAAAGATAAATTAACTCAATTTTTTCTCTAAACAGTGTCATAATTTTTAAAAATATTTGCTAAAAAATTAATTAGTTCGAATGAGGCTATCGCAAACCTTTTTAGAAACGTGTATTTTATATTATTAGGCTTGTCATCTGTAGACATTTTACCTTATTGATCCTCAATCAACTGGGGTGCTTTGGCTGGCACTCCAAGTATTAAGGAAGTTGGAAGCAAGCTAGAAAATGACACTTCAAGAATAGCCTGAACTTTCATCCATATTCTTTTTAATTTTTTTTAAAGTATTGTTTTGGGGAAGACTCCTGCAATCCTTACTCTTGTGATATAGGCCCAGAGAGAGTATTGCACAGTTTATTTACACTTTATGATTGGCTGCTGAGTTATTGAGTTATGGCAGAGGGCGATTTGTGTTCCTTCTTTGTGCAGCAGCACATTTCCCTTACACATCATTCTGTCTTTATCTTAACATCTGATGACAACTGGCAGTAAGACGATTAGAAAGATGCTACTGCTGACTTGAATTATAAATACTTTATTAAATGCAAAAAAAGTATGTTCACTGTAGAACTGTACTGTTGTTGCATTGTGCACTCAAACCCAGGAAATGTCGAAGTTAAAAGTGTCCTTTACTCTGCCCCTTGGTGTATATGAATTACAGTACAGTTTTTAATTACATATTTCAATTTCTCATCTCATAGTGTGCTAAAACATCCCATAGTTTTGAATTTTAGCTACAAACACAAAGCTTACTGTAGTATTACTTTTTTACTCTTCTTCTGCACAAATTAAATGGTCATGACAGTTCATGACATTTAACACATTTTAATGTGTTCAAAAAACTGAAGTAAAAAAGAAAAAGTATGATTTAAATAAACATTCATAGCAAATCACATATATGTGAAAAAACATACTGTCAGGTAAATGCTCCTTTTGCAATTTAAATTTTAGACAGCTTTAATTTTTGACACATGCTTAGGAATGGGGAATATTCTTGTTTTCTTGAAATGTCTCTGTATAAAAATGTAACAGAAGCTAGGTTCTTGGAGCATTATTACTGTTATGTTACTGCTACAGTTGCTCCATCTCCTAATCTCTAAGTTATTTACCTTTTAGTATTTGGAACATGCATTTAAATAAAGCGGAGTGCTACTCTTCTTTGGTGAGATGAGAATTAAGATAGGCACCTAAATGGTTTTAGTACTCACAGCCTTCTGGACTGCTGTCACTGGCATAGCTGGAGCTCAAGACAGCTTACACAGGTTGCCTTTAAAAGCTGGACAAGGTGGATGTTGGCAGTGGGGAAAGCAGCACAGACTGTGCAAGTTATCAGAGAAGAATCCTCTTTCAGGTGCTACCCATACTGAAGTCTGTGCCACTGGGCCCATGCTAAGTGGTCCATGCTTTCTTCTCTGGTAACTTGCTTAGCCCAGGCTGCTTTCTCCACTACCAGTGTCTACCTTGTCTAGTAGCATGATTTAGCATGGATAAATAAATTTTACCTTATAGTAGCTACCCAAAGCTCAGCAAGGTTCTAAACTCTCAGCTTCAGTTGCAGTCAGTTAATACCACTACAGGCATCAGCAGTACAAAGTCAGTTAGTTCCGCTACCAGCTCTCTTAGAAATCTCTTTTAGGATGAAATAAATCTCTCTCTAGAGATGCACATCTCTTTCTTTGTACTGTTGGGAGGAAACCTTGATATCTGATGTAGATTGGATACTTTGCATCATCTGAAGTTAAGTGAGATCAGCCTGGTTTGAAGAGTCTTACTTGAAGTTATGTTGTGAGCCTGTGGCTGATCAAGATGTAAGACCAGGACTGTCTAAACCGGACTGTTACTCTTAGCAATGGGACACACTTCTTGCATGCACTGTAAAACCGATACACTGAGCATTAAAAGCTAAAGAAACAGCCTTATACCCTGTGGCTTGCTAAAAATCCCATGAACTGGAATTAGTTCTATTGTTATGCCTTTCTCAACTAAATAAAATATGATTTCATGAAATCCAGCTGCATTACCAATAATGCTAGCCAGCATGCTTGATTGAAAGTTATAGTGCATTGGCCAAGCTTGAGAGATTACTGAAAAGATGGGACTGCATAAATCTTGCCCATAGAGATGCTCAGCAGCTACTAAACTTGTGTGTAGTCATTAAAGTATGACATACCATTTTAGGGGCTACAATGGAATTTCAAAGTTACATTTTTGCAACAGTTACAGCTGTTCTGTAACTGAAGGTGCTTTGTTATGGCTAGTAGAAACTAAAATAAAACATTCAAAGGACAGAATGTTTAGGTAAAGCTTGAAAAAAAACATTATGAAGTGCATAATGTTACTGCAGATTTTTTCCTTCCAAATATCCTCTTTACTTTTTCAAAAAGGAATAATGGTATTTACACAGTTAGATGGTTTAATGAGAAGAACAAACTCGTTAGAGAAATGTATGTCATACAAATGCATCAGAATTGTCTGAGTCAAAGAGAGATTGATTTCCTTCTGTTGTGATGTAATATTTTTATACTGTACTTTTTAATCTGCTGCCATAATTTTATTTCTTTTGAGTACTGGACTATTCTGCTCTGTGGAGGCAAAATTTCTTGTGCTTAAGACTTGTGATTAAGACTTCTTTGTCTGGTGAAAAAAAAATTAAAATATACTGAAAGTGTGCTTACAGCCCTTAAGTGTTCTGTTTACTTTTGCTTTTGCCATCTGTGTTAATCACAGCAGGAAATACAAACTTCTAACTATAACACAGCACATACAATGGTTTTGAATAATGACCAGGTGAAATAAAAAAAAGAAAACTAGTTTTACATTTTAATGGGCAAGCTACTATTCTCAGCATCTACTTGTTTAGCTTCTGCTAAATTCTTTTCCACCTGAGAACCCCCTCTGATGAAGGGTCACAGTTTTTGATCATATAGACCTCCTGCATTTACTAAAGAGTACTGAAAACCCTCTCCAAGCTTAATTTTGTGTTCACATCTCTTCCTAAATCTCTGGCCAAATACACAATCACAGAATCACAGAATATCAGGAGTTGGAAGGGACCTCGAAAGATCATCCAGTCCAACCCCCCTGCCAGAGCAGGATCACCTAGACCAGGTCACACAGGAACGCGTCCAGGCTGGTCTTGAATGTCTCCAGAGAAGGAGACTCCACAACCTCCCTGGGCAGCCTGTTCCAGTGCTCTGTCAGAGCATACAGTAGTATGCACAAATCAAATTAATCTAGATCTATTACATATTTATCCCTTTAAAATGTTTTGTTGGTGGATTTTACAAGCTTTGTTGAGATGGGAATTGCTGGAAAGCAAATCTACTTTTGCCTATTTTCTGATGGCCCAGGTTCTAATCTATATACGACAACACAAATCCAATATGTTGTAAACACATTGTAATATTCTGGCCTTTACTGTTTTCCCAGCCTGAGGTAAGAAAATGGGTTATTTAATCTCCTGTCTGGATCAGACTCATTAGGACTGTGGCATGTCTTCGTCATTCACAAATACCAAGCAGAGACCTGACGTCTTGTTTCTCAAGGGCTCCTAATTGTGTTACATGCTGTTTTCTCAAAATAATCTCTTCCTTGATCTCTGTGCAATGTCAAGCTCCCTTCCTCCTGAATACATACACTGTTTTCTTTACTTTCACTGGCTCATGTGTACTGTGAAAAAGGACCTTTGAAGTTGTCACGGTTTAACCCCAGCTGGCAACTAAGCACCACACAGCCACTTGCTCATTCTCCCCCCACAGTGGGATGGGGGAGACAACTGGAAGGGTAAAAGTTATAAAACTTGTGGGTTGAGATAAAGGCAGTTTAATAGGTAAAGCAAAGTCCACACAAGCAAAGCAAAACAGAGAATTAATTCACTATTTCCTGTTGGCAGGCAGGTGCTCAGCCATCTCCAGGAAAGCAGGGCTCCATCACATGTAACAATTACTTGATAAGAACATCCCTCACTTCCTTCTTCTTCCACCAGCTTTACATGCTGAGTGTGACAACATATGGTATGGGATATCCCTTTGGTCAGCTGGGGTCAGCTGTCCCAGTGGTGTCCCCTCCCAACTTCTTGTGCACGCCCAGCCTCCTTGCTGGTGGGATGGGGTGAGAATCAGAAAAGGCCTTGACTCTGTGTAAGTGCTGCTCAGCAATAACTGAAACACCTCCATGTTATCAACACTATTTTGATCACAAATCCAAAACATAGCCCCATACCAGCTACTATGAAGCAAATTAACTCTATTCCAGCCAAAAACAGCACAGAAAGTTTTTCAGCTTCTGATTATTTAAAGTCAAACTGCTTGGTATATTTTTGGGTGACATACCTGATTTTCTTACTGAAGGACCCAATAACAATTTCCTTGAAACTAGTTAAGATGTATCATAATGTCAGTTTGTGCTCTTCAGTTTAGGATGGTTAAATCATCCCAAGTGGGCCATACAATGTTTAGATCTCCAAACTACACAAAATTGTATCCTTCCCTGTGAAAAAAATGCTGAGAACCTTAGCCTGCTTTACAGAATAACCAAAGATAGCAGTAGGTACAGAGCAAGATACCAGAGAAAGTATTTTAAGAAACAGAACATCACCTGCCCTTTAGAATTTGGGTTAATTACACAGATCAAATCCTTAGCCATGATAGTTGACATCCCCTTCCTACCAATTTACTATCTCTCAAATATTAACAATATACACATCTCTGAACTGAAATTATTAGACAGAACCTCACACAACTCTTCAGATAGCTGAAACACACACATGCACATGTGCATGCCTGTGACTGTTTAACTTAATAAACACTGTGCAAATGCCACAGGAAAACCAGTTTTGCTTCCCAAATTTGTGAAGAGTGTTAGTCAGATTTGTGGTTTGTTTTATTGGGGTAAATCATGGAGTAAATTATTACTCAGTCTGAGTAAGGATACCAGAAGGAGGCCCTAAATAATTATGTAGATGTATTAAGATTAATAAATTATAACCACAATTACTGAGGAATGGCTTAACCAATAAGGTCTTTAATAAATGTTTAATAGTTAAAATCCATGATAAACAAAACCAGATGGCAATACATCATATTGCCAAGTGCCAGTTGTGCAGCACAGGGTATACAGCCTTATTAGCTTTGAAAGTTTAAATGAAATGTATCTTGAATGAATTGACCTTAAGAAAAGTGATTGGAATGTATTTTCATTCTTTGTGACTTTAAGTGATTGTATGAAGTCCATATACTCCCAGAGTAGAAGTGTCTTTTTTTGTGACATCGATTGGTTTATTGAAATTATCTATATGCTCTAGACAAGTCACTTCAGCTTATTTCTTTTAATTGGTAGTTTCAGAATAATACTCAAAAACAGAATTGGAATGAATATGGCCTACTTCTATACCAAACAGGTTAATAACACAGCTTTTTGATGAAGTCCATAGCTATCCTACTGCTCCTTGCTTCTCTACAAAAGAGAAATAGCCATTTTATTTTTTCATTAGAACTGTGGTTGATCTGTCTCTGTGTAGATGATCTTGGTCTAGATTCCATGTTCTCAATACATCACATTTAATGGGAGTTAGGACATTTCTAAATTACATACAAAGGGTCAATACTTGGATCAACTTCTTGAGTTTCTAGCTTGTCTTACTAAAAGTTGTGATCCAGAAATGTCTGAAGTTAGAGGGTACGTTTCCATTGACCAAATAGCTTTGAGGTTAGCTTTCTACTTAGAATAGTCATAGATCATGACATGGCTGGCTGTTGACAGCTAAAGAGCTGCTCTGTAGCAGGCTTCTCAGTGTTCTCTCTAAATTAACTTAATTAACTTAAGTCTAGTTTTATTTAGCCTGCTCCAGGTCTTACTGACAATATTTTTCATTTGTTGTGTTTTTTAGGTCCTCCCTATTGTTCCTGGTAAGCATTTAACCTATGAGAGTAACGTTTGACCTTCATGAGAAAGGAATAACATAAGAGTAGATTCAGTTTTAAAGTATCCTAAGTATTACCTGTCTGGCCCATGCAACATATCAAAATATACTCAGTGGCAAGAAAAAAACCCTCTTCCTCATGAGCTTGTATGTGCATTGACACATCAAAAGCCTAATGGCTAGAATCCTAGGTCCATATTTCAGTGTAGCTACTGATACACCTAAGCTAGGTTTTATCTTTAAGAAAACAGGAAAAGTGTACTCTTGAATTTGCTTTTAGTCGAGATCTGAATAAAACCAAGACAGTTTGGAATTATTAAAAACTTTGTAGTATAGGCTGATCTTGCTTCATGCTAGCCAACTCACCAAATGCTACAGCTTTTGATGTTTATAATTCAAAAATGCATCTTTCCAGCAAAAATGAGGAATGCAGCAACTCAACTCTGCTGTGTTAACCTCAGCAAAAGCAAGGAACTTGATGTGGCTCTGGCCAAAGCACTCAAGCTCTTAAGGAAGTAGCTGCTCTCACTTCAACATCTCACCCTTCCTAGAATGGGAGGTTTTTAAACCAGGAAGAAGGGAATAAAACCCTCCCTTTCTCCTTGTTTCCCAGCCAATTATCGTGTTTACACCCATTTCAGCAATTAGTATAGCTGACCTTTGGTGCTTCTTGCAGGGCTCATGCACCTCATCAAAAGGGAAAAAGAGAATTTTTCTTAACAACAGCAGCAACACACTGCATTTCATCACTTGTTCTCTCAAGTTAGGTTTTTTGCATTGGCAGTCTTGCATAAAAAGCTGTCCAAGGTGAAAACCAGAACCTACTCTGTTCAGCTAAAGCTGTACAAGCAAACTTTAAACAGGGCCAAAAAAATATCACTTAACTCATTGCAGTGTTCGAGTCTTCCCTGCTGGGCGTGTGATCTATGCTAACCAGCATCTTTCTAAACAGCTCTGGGAGCAAGTACAGGCAGAGGACCATTTCTAAAAATCAGCTTTTATGGGACTGCAGTTTAAAAATATGAGCACAAACTGTTTTGGTCTACATGGCTGCAATGCTGGAGAATGACTGCAAATGTCTTCAATTTCCTAACATGGATTGACATGGTGTAGACATAAACTTAGTGTCTTGGTTCTCCTTTTGTAAACAAACATAAAAGTACTTCCACACAATACTACCAGGAGCTTAACAGAAAATACCTTAAAGATGATGAAGCACTTATGTATGAAGCTGTCCGTAGTTACATAAATATTCCAATTACTGGATTTATATAACAGTACAGATTAGTATTGTTATGCAGAGCATATAGCAGTATTATAGAAAAAGAAAAAGAATATATTCAATGACAATAAAAAAGGCTATAAAAATAAGCCTGATTGATAGAAAATAGTTACTTGTATGGTATAAAATTAGCCCATAGAACTCATTGTTACAAGTTTAATTAGGACATTTTGCTCAGTACAATTCAAACATGATTAGGATTTATATGGACAAATATCTAGCTGAAACTAGGCTACCTTGGATAAAATGTGGCTTCAAGCCACCATCCAGTTAATAAGTAAGTCTATAAATATTCCCTAAGGGCTTCTTACATCTTGTGCTACTGAATGTTTGCAACTGATATGAGCCCAAAGTGACTTAGAAAGAGACATGAACTCCCAAATTAGAAAAAAAAGTGAAGGTTCTTTTGGATCTTTTAATCTCAATACTTAACAGTAACAAAAGTATAAAAAGACACTGTTGTAATATCTGGTGGAAAAACATGGATGACAAAGAAATGCTTAATGCTGTTTATGTTTGAGTTGCAAGCAGAGAGGTGAAGAAGAATTAAATGGGAAGAGGGCGATGTCCAAATGCAAATACTCAGACTTTAGTTTCTCAGAAAATACTGTAATCAAACACTGACTACAGGGATTAAGTATTTAATACTAGTGGTAAGTACTATATATTAAAATTAAGAACTAATTTAAATATAAATTATTTGCATTTCCTTACTAGCTAGAAGGTTGAATAATTTTTGCTGAATATTTCCAAAGTATTTTGCAGAAAAATCATTATGATCTGAAGGAAAATTTTTCAAAGCAAACCAACAGTTTTTTGCAAGATTGGTGATGCATTTTTCTTTTACCAACTTCCGATTTAAAGTAGATAATATAACCAAAAATAAAAGAATTCAAAAAACATCCTGAATTAACTGAGACTAGAAGGCATTTTTTTCAGCAACTAGTTTAGCTAAATGCTTGACTAATGGAATAAGAGAGAGTACAAAACAGATGGAAAATGACAGAAAGTACATGTCTTCCCTCTTTCCTGTTAGCTTCTTTTTAATATAATTTTCCAACTATATTCATTGTCTTGTCCTTTTTCACATCTTTTTTCTTCTCCTTTCTTCTTTCTTCTACTTTTCAATGTATTGTCTCCTCATATTTTGTACGTTGCAATCCGTTTTTATGCTCGCTGATCCTCACATAACCCTTGTTCATCTTTTTCCCAGTCTGAATTTCCCTTTCATTCTGTCTTTTATTCCTTCCTCACAACTCTTTCCACTTTCCTCATCCAGAAAATTTTTTTTGCTTGAAGAGGTAATAGTGATGTATTGGAAGCGGTGCCGACCTTAGCAACTGACATTTCTTCTGAGTAATTCCAGACAGACTAATCTGACACAGTGAGATACTTTTGGGTTGAGAGAGAAGGAAGTATCTCAGTCCACTAAGAGGATTTCTTCTTGCAGAACAGATGGCAGGTACGAGTGAGTTCTCTTACTTCCATTTATAAGGCTCTGTGTGGAAATTTTTCTTGTGCTGCTTAGAGAAGAATTAAAATCTTCATCAGTGATGTGGCAGAGTGATAAAATGCTGTCCAATACACGTATCATTTCTCTTCTGTAAAGCATTTGTCATACTACATCCTAAGAGATGATGAAATTACAGTTCAAAGAGGTAGAATTACATAACAAATGCTAATAGTACAATTGCAATTATAATGGATTATCAATATATTCAGAGGGGTGCACTAGAAAGGTAATTTGCACTATAACAGCTGGATTTAAACTGTCAGTACTTATCTGCAATTTTTACTAACTACACTGATTTTTACTAATGATTCTCATCAATCTATACATTTGCAACTGTACCTGCACCACATAATCATAGAAACAGCAGCAAGAAACTAAACATATGGGCAGATGTTTTCACGCCCTTTGCCAGTATGTTCTTTGCGTTACATTGTGACTTTATATAAGACATACCCTTCTTCAGGAGGAGCTTTTGGTCATCATATGACCAAAGTTCAACTTAATTAGTCTTATTTTTCCCACTACAAAGCTTTTGTAATGTTGACCATGGAATAATCCTTTCTGGTAGAAACTGAGAAGCCTCTAAGAATGCTAAATGTTGTCAAACCCAGAAATGCTTACATGTATACAATTTCAGAATCTTTAGAAAGGTAAAGAAATACCAAACCCCATATAATCTAGTTAAATATGGGCTTTCATATTGTGGCATTAAAACATAAAGAAAAAATTATACTTTTATTGCCAAATTTCTCCTTGTTGAGAATGAGTATGCAATCCTCATGTTGAAAGAGTGAAATGTGACATCTCAAAACTAGAACTTCATTAAATAAAATAACTCAAGTAGATGTTTATTTTATAAGCAGCTATCCTACCAGTGTATCACATCAGTGGTTTCTGTTAACAACAAATCTTTTGTGAGTTTTGTATAATGTGCCCTAGGTGTGCAAAATATGATATGAAAAAGACCATGAGCACAATCTCTGCCCCAAATAGTGTACCTTCTAAACATGACACAGCATGCCTAGAAGTGGGAAAGATTATACAGGATGTAATTCTGAAACAAAATTATTTTTAACTCATCTAATTTATTTAAAACCCTTCAGTATAAATGAGGGAATTGCTGGACAAGTATGAGAAGCAGATTTTGAGAATGCCAATGAAAGAGGAGCAGACTTAACAGTGGGCAGAACCACTGAGGCAGTTTGGCATCAGTTGTAATGTCCAGGTACTCCAGAGGTGTCTGTGCTGCCATCCTACCTGCCAGCTGGGGTGTATTTCTTAATGCATTCCCTTGAAACTTAAGTCACCCATTTTCTGCACAACATTTGACTCTTTTGCTACATATTGCTGGCCATCAAAGTGAGTGAGGCTAGAAGGAAAATCTAGTATCATCCCCCCAGCTGTAAATAACAGCGTGGAAACATGACTGCATCTGCCATGGAGTCATCCAAAACAGTCTGTGTTTCAGTATCTTTTCTCTTTCACAGTGCTCCCACACTAGTGCTGTTTTCAAGGTCACTCTGACATTTTTGCAGCTGACACTCAAAGGAATAACACAGAAACTAGCTGTGGCTACAGTGGCTGTGGTAGCAACATCAGTTGTTTAAAAGAGCTAAAAAACCCCAGAAAGTTCAATTGATGAACAGCCTATTTATCTTGTGACTCAGACATCATTTGAAGATAACGTTCCTGGAATTGATGCATATCTGTGTATGTGCTGAATCTAGGAGAGACCTTGTACTTTTCATAAGAGGGAAATCCGCTAAGCACTACACTTCCTCTATCTGACATTTTATCTTAGACACTAAATTATGAGTTTGGAATTTTTCAAGAGGTAGATTTAAAAATGTAAAGTATTTGGAGGAGTAAATATGTGTTTTTTCTCATTCAGTCATTTTATGAATTCTTATGAATTAAATAGCTGACATTCTATTCCTTGCAATTCATGAAACTTCAGACAGTGAGGATTTCTCCTTATGGCTTTACTTAGCAGAGGGTTTCTACATGAATAGTATTTAGTCAAATATAGACAAGAATACCATTAATAAATATCAGTATTTCAGTCCTCAAAGCTGATGACTGCACTGAGGCTAGTCATTCCAGGGCAAAATGATGAAAAACTGCACATGCTACAAATATGACCATGGTACTATTTTAGATTCCCTTTATACTGCTCTGAATGACGAAATGAAGTGCAAAGAGGGGATCATTAACAAAATGGGAAATAGGCTTCCCCACCTGTAAAATGGGGATAATAATTCTTACTTTTCCTGAAGAGTATTAATAGCTGCTTGATAAATGTGCTCTGGTTTTTAATTATTACCGTTAGAAGACAAGCAAAATGAGATGATTTATAATATGCTTTTAAATGGATATCCAGGCTATGGAACAAATACTTTTTAGGGGTGCCTGAGCACAGTTTGAACGCTAATTAACTGAATTAGAATCTTATTTAATTAAATTCTCTTTGCCTGAAAAAATTCTTTTGGACAAAAAAGACTCTATTCCTTTTTTTTTTTGGTGTGATTTTTATTTACTGGTTAAACAAAACTGAAAAGGGGAATAGTGAATTCAAAGTAAGAATGCTTGTGGGTGGAATATATAAAAGCTAAATTAAATTGGTTCCTGGACAAATTAAAGCTGGAAAAATAAGGTCATCTAGTTCTGTTACATAGGTGTCGTCTGGACTGTGACTGTTTATGCACATGTACCCATGCAGTAACTAGAGTGGTCTCCTCAGTCTTGATTACTGTCAGTCTCTTCCATAAACATCTTTTGCTGAGCTGTTAATTTGAAAGACAAAGGAAGATTTTCAGCAAAGTGAAGACCCTCATTTCAATAAACCTGATTAGAGGATTGTTCACATGCTGGGAAAGTCTAAAGCATGTATGTGTTCATCTTTACATAATAAAATCTATATAGGTCTACTTTGATGGTGCAGATAATTGTAATTTATTTACTTGACCTGTGTTTCAGTGCAGCCTACTTTGGCCTTAAAAGCTGTTTAACCAGGGTGTCATGACAGTATGCCCAAATTACTAACCTCTGTGAGCAGCTATAGGTCCAAATTAGCTCTGATGTGGCTGCATGGCTTCTGAGCTCCTTCTGGTCCCCCTTGAGATGAGGTGCTCTGAGGAAGGTGATGGGGCATTTCTGCTTCAGGCATCACAATACCCACATGACCTTGGGCAGTTACTCTCTGGTGATGTTTAGATGAGGTGTACTCTGAGTAAGTGTTTCTTGACCAATAAACATGCAGAGCAACTGCTCCTCATTAATCATGGTATTTACCTCAGGGATGTAAACCAACTGTTAAATAAACAACCTGAGTATTTTGCAGGGTCCTAAAAGCTCACCCATAACATCTAAAAATGCTTCAGGTTTCCTTGATCCTTTTTCATTTTTGAAGTACTGCACGAAAAAATAGCGTGGATCTTCATTTTTCCTGACTGCAATAGGTTTTGAAGTGGCCACATTGTCCTCTGAAATATGTGCATTCCCTCCTCCAATGACTTCCCCTGTACGTGAAAATACTCAGTGCTCTGAGACCTTATGGTCATAGTAACTGCTTATTAATATTGCATGAAAGCTCAAGTATTTTGATAACTTTAGGATGTCTTCTATGAGTATGTATGCACTCATGAGCATAAGAGGTTCTATATTGCTTTTTTACATATATTTTGGGATTTTGAACAATAATCTTTAAATAGGTTTTTATTTTGGACTTTCCTCACCCAGAAAAGAAAATGAGAATGTTAAGCATATGATCTGAAGAATTACAAGGGCATTTGGATGTGCTCTTTTTACCATATAAGGTCTGTGATTTACAGTATTCTAATCATGAAGTGCATTTTCAAATTACAGAAGGCTTTAGTGGGAGATGAGAGAGATTGAATCAAAAATGAAGCTGCAAAAATACACTGGTTTACTTAGTTTAGGTAATTTCCTAGTGTGTTTGAATTACGTTGTAGTGTTCAAATCCAAATTACATTTGTGAATGTTATCATGTATTAATTCACATCATAGTTATTTATGTAATTATATTTACTGGCTTCGTAGCAAATTGCTTTCAGGGCCACCTAGTGATTAAAATATAGTTCCGAAAAAGCACTGTTCATTAAGCTTAGTAAATACTCTAGATCTGTTGACTTCAACTGATTAACTAGTCACTTGTATCACAAGAGAAAGAACATTTATTTGAAACTGCTTATAGAATACTCAGCTTGTGATGTACTAACAGTTTAACTCAAAGAAACATCCATAGTAATATTTGGAAAAAGCATGACTAATGTTGAAAAATCTTATATCATCTAACTATAAGTGAGATATTTCACTTGCTTATTTAAAAAATACTATACTCTGAACTTTATAATTTCTGCTACAATGCTCTTTCACCTTATGTTCTTGTTTATAGAAAAGCAGGTGTTACTGAATTTACTGCCTGATAGTCATACTGTATTAAGTGAAAATTCTGGAATTAGGAATATTTTTGTACTAGAGGTAAGAGGGACAATGTAACAGTGATCCTTCGTAAGGATCAATATGATACTTAGCTGGCTGTGTGTCCCAGCCGTAAACACAATGGTCTGGGTTTCAAACTATTCTCACAAAAGATTGGACTTTTCTCTGCTGGAGTCCATGGGAAAGTGGAGTCCTGGTTTATTGACATGACTCTAGAGACCCCTGCCAAGAGCTGAAGGGAACACACTTGGACCTGGTCTTGGGAGAAGTCTTGTTCTGCTCAAGAAGGAAAGAAGAGTTCTCCAGGAGACCTGGCACTACGCAGCAGTCAGGCTGGCTCAGTGCAATGACCTGCCATGGTATCCTTCTACTATAAGTAGTCTCAAAGGTCACATCTTTATTAGTAAATGAAGAGTACTTGAGAACAACCCGGGATACAGTGGCCAAGGGGAGCGGGACAGACTGCATCCCAGCAGCTAAATGTCTCTGAGGTGCCCCCTGGGAATGGGTCTGGGAAAGCTCTGCCTCTTGAACTGTGCCCAGGAACTATTTGGAAATTGTTAGCTGGCAAAGAAGAAATATGCCAAGGACCATTCTAGCAGTTTATTAGTACATGTAATTGTGTTCCTGCGTCTGGGAAAAGATCTGGCCTTTAGCTGAGCAGATTAGTGTAGGCACAGCCTACTGTCTTAGCAAAGGTGCTGCTTCCTAGGAGCTGGTAAGTAGAGAAAGGAGGCGCTTTTGCTCAGTTTATGTACCTGCATCTCAAATACAAAGTAGATCATGGATATGTTTAAATAAGCTTTTGCAAACACTGTCTCTAATGGGGCTGTTTTCTGAGAATGTGATATACTTGTGATTTAAAACCAGCGTAGCCATACTTACTGAACCAGTGCATGCAATTTGAAAAATTCTGCTTATTAGCAGCAATTTCTTTAAATCGGAGATTTTGAGCTAAAGAGCCTTATTAAAATGTATTGGGCCATTGCTCATGGCAAAATTTTGGTACCTCTGAAGCCATTTTTAACTTCAGTGGAAGTCGGATTTGGCCCTGCCACAACTTATTGTAATTAAACCTCTAATCTTCTAATGAAAGACAAAGGCTTTTATGTAAAGGTGGGGTTTTTTTGTGTGTGGTTTTTGTTTGTTTGTTGGTTGGTTTGTGGTTTTTTTGTAACTATAGTTCCCTGCTGTGAGGGTTCTGCAATTTAATTTAAGCATAAACCACCTCAACCCTTTCTGAAATAGCAGCTTGACTGCAGTTTAGCTCTGGGATCCCTGGAGACAAGGCTCCTAGCAGAAAAGGCCTGAAATATCTTGAGGAAAGATAAAAAACTTCAGTAATGTTCCATTAAACCTTGCTGCTTTTAAAATAAATGGTCACTTCATTGCTATAAGACATTTCACTTGTAGACATTCATTTGGTGTCTCATGTTTTTAAATTACTTTGCCCCCATATTATAGTCAAACCATAAGATATTACAGGAAAGAAAGATTAAGGAGAAATACATATAATGACTGGTAAGAACAGTAATGATAAACAGAATGAATCAAGCTCAGATTTTAGTTTCATGTGATGCTTGATGTGGTTTTGGGATGTTATTGTTGTTGCTTCATAGTATCAATTCATTAAAATAATTAGATGTGGCCTGGAAACTAAAAACATTCCACCTATGTCTTTTAGAAATGGTCAGATTAAAGTGTGTGGGTTTTTTAATAAGCACAAATGGATATGTTCTAAGTATTTTAATGGAAACCTGAAACCACAAACAATTTTCCTGCCTGTATGTTTCATAAGCAAAGCACTAAAACTTGGAATAGATTGAAAACTCTCAGATCTTTTACTCTAACCTGATTCTCATTTTAAATAGATTTAGGTGAATATATGGTTTTAACCTCAGGACAAAATCTACTATAGTAACCCTCAATTTCATCAATATTTGTGTTGTTAGTGCTGTGGTAGCAGGTGTAGACCCTTTTAAGTAATTATTATATAATTGTTCCAGAGACTGTGCACCTGTATAAGAAGGGATGGGAGCACTATTTCACAAAAAGTAAATAATTATGTTTTCTTAGTATTTTTAGTAATAGAGAAAGTAAATAAAACTTGGAAGCCCCACTTCAACTGTTGCTCTGAAGCTTTAGGCTCATATGACCCTGATGTTGAGAAACAGGGACGATAGAATTCACAACAGGAGTTTTGCAGAAGGTTATAGTATGCACTTGTCTTACTGATTGTGTAGTCAGTACAGCTTACTTCTGTGCATTTGAGCCACTCTGGTAATATTCAGGAGTCATTTTTTCTTCCTCTAGATATTAATTTTTCTAGAGACAGCTGTCAGTTATTTTTTTAAAAACCAGGACAAGTTTCAAGTAACTGATATTGGGAAATGTGGAAGGCAGCATAATTTCTGAAAACACTGAGGTCCTGTGACTATTTTCATTTTCTTCAGAAATTATTTCCAGAATCTTACCTAGTATTCCATGAAGTCCTGTCCTCATCATAGCAGGTTTGTGTCTGTCAACCATTGTATAGTGGTTCCAGTGGGAAGGCAGTAGTCACAGAGAGAGAGGTGATCTCAGAGATTGTAAAGGTCAGTCTTGTGACAAAGCCCAATTAGCAGGGATAGCACCATGCATTTGCCCATTTCTAATGGGGAGTCAGTGTAGAGATTGGAGCCATGCTGTGATATGCTCATGGTGGCCTCAGGTGGTGGGCAGTTGTACTTGTTTCAGATGGAAGTTTCTCAGGAATGTGCAGTTTCTTTCTCTGCTTGTGTAATCCAGCACAGGAATAAAGTATGTGGGCATTCACACCAGTCAAACTGCTTCTAAAACTGAGCAGCAGAGCTCTAGTCAGCCCACAAGTGAGGAAAAGCAGTGTATTTGGATATCCAGTTGCAAATGAACTTGAAAACTGTTGTGGTTTAGGGCCAGTGCCTAACTGAGTGCCACAATGCCCCAAAATAGGGCTAGTCAAAATAAGGACTGGGAGGGCTTCTCACCACTTAAACAGGTCACAGGCAAAAGACAGACTCATCATAAGGAATAAAAAACAAAACTATTCTAATTTGCTACCAACATCAGAGTAGAACAATGGGAGATACAACCAGATCTTAAAATCAAACACCTTCCCCCCACCCCTCCTTTCTTCCCGGGCTCAGCTTTTGTTCCCGGTTTCTTCACCTTCCCCCTCCCCCTTTGCCTTGAGGCGCAAGGGGATGGGAGTGGGGGTTGCAGTCGGTTTTCACACCACATGCTTCTCAGCAGTAGAAAAACCTCAGCCCAGTGTCTCTCTCTCTGCTTCCACGTGGTCCCATTTCCATAGGGGAAAAAGTCCTCAAAAGTCCAATATGGGTCTGCTTACAGCTGCAATTTCCCCCCCACACACAACTGCTCCAGCCCAAGTCCACAAAACTCCAATCTGGGTCTGCCCATGGTCACAGTTCCCTCACACACGACCAGTAAACCCAGCTCTCACCATGGGGTGCAAAGGGGAAACCTGGGTTCTGCCTCCTCCTCCTGCTCCCTCTCTTTTTTCTTTCCTTCAAACTGACCTTGGTGTTCTTCAAAATTGTTCTCCTTTGGCGC
>NW_010195729.1:24731-26694 GCF_000695765.1 Mesitornis unicolor
GGCAAAGAGAGTAAAGCATGCCCTGCACCCCCCTTAAATACCTGAATTCACAGGGCCGCTGATTGGACTGGCCCTGGTCAGAGGTGGGTCTGACAAAGGCAAAGGGAGAGCTCTTCAGGTAGCTTCTTAAAGGGCTATCTCCATAGCCCTTCTCCCATTACCAAAGACACAACCAAAAACCCCTCACAGAAAACCCAATGCAAAACCTTTTAGGAGAAGCCCCTAATAGAAAGGGATATTGTGAAGAAGGTAGTTGGAGCTGATGGTTTTCAGTTTGCACATATTCCCTTTACCGGTTCAGCTGCTGTCCCCTGCTAGCCACTGAACAACCTGAGAGATAGCTCTTCTTGTATATGAGAAGAAAGCTGCTATCCACAGGTGGGTATGGACAATCAGTGATAGGAAAAAAAAAAAAAAAAAAAAAAGTATTTCTGCTCTTTAAGAAGAATCAGCCCCACCAAAAAGTGACGGAAGTTCAGAGATTAATAACTGATCTGATAAAATCTTCATAGCAATAGCTGATAGACTCTGCTCTGTGCTCTGCTCTGCGGGTAGGTGCTGTGTCTAACATTTTAATATACATATTTTATTTGGGGTTTTTTTGTTTTGTTTAAATTTTAATTTTTTTTTTTTTTAAATTTAGATGAGCGATGTACAATGGACTCATATTGACCTTTCCAAAGTCAGCCTTTCATTTGGCCTTTCATTTTCGTATGTTTTTATTTTCTTCTAAAACTAAGACAAAATGTTGAAAGCAGAAATATTTATGAGACCCATTTAGAAATATAGAAGAATTCAGCTGAAATGAGTTGTGATTGAATAGTCTTCACAATTGTTGTAGCAGGGAAACTCAATACAGAGTTGCCATGGAGACTGGTTCTTTGGCCACTGGTCTAACACATTAAAGCCTTTTAGTTCAGCAATATGCTATTTGCAGATGATGCCATACATGATATTAACAAGTGGTTTGCCTCCATTAACAGGAAAGTATCTCTAAAATTACAGCGCTTCTTGTTAAAGTAGAGATATGCAAAACTCCTTGAAGTTATTTGAATTATCAGTGACCGGCATGATATCTGTTAATGAAAATACTGTGTTCACATAGGAGCAAAATGTATTTATTGCATGAAAACTTAGACAGACATCCCACTTGGTGCTCTTGAAATGTTAGTGAGTTTGAACGGAGGCTGGCAAGGTGGAAGTCTGGCAAACCAACCTTTTTCCAAGTGAACTTTTTCTCAGTTCAGGGGTGATCTGACCTTTTTTCCCATCAGCCTTATTCAAAGCAATTCTTCTTTTGAGTGCAAGGGGACTTTGACAGGCAGGTTTGCACTATACTATGAAGAGAGCAGTTCCTTTCCTCAGAAAATACTATTTATGACTTTTTAATGAAATAGTTTTTTATAAATTGCATGCTGCATTTTTACCATGTGACCTTTGCACATAGTTCTGTAGAGTACGTTTAATGGAATAAATGGAAGCACACTAAACAGAAATGCAGAAACTCAGCAGAGATAAATCACATAATAGCAATGCCTGTAATGAATTTTCTAACTAACCAGCCCACTTCATAAACTGATAACATAGAGAGTTAGCTATAAAAGTCCCCAGTCAAGTAATGGGCAGAAACAAAATGAGAGGCAGAGCTGTAGCTATCGAAACCCATTCTGGTCAGGCAAGAGCCTAGGGCACCCCATGTAATGGCCTATTTGCTGGCTAAGTCAAGAGTTCATTCCCACAGTCCAGCTGGACTGGAATGCTAAAATACAGAGATCCTCAGTCCACCAGTGCTGTTTCAAATAGATCCTGGACAACATTGGGATTCTTTAATTTTTTGCAGAGATACAGTTTTCTGCAGAACAGCTGTCAAGCACAGAGATGATCCAAAGAGGCCAGAGGCTGGATGAGGGGACACTGTTGTCATGGTATGCCGTTATTTCACTGGCATCTTGTACTGGTCATT
>NW_010195729.1:26725-32303 GCF_000695765.1 Mesitornis unicolor
AACATCTGCACTAGTTAGTATTTTTTTAGGAGTAAAGATTTATTCTTCATGCAGAAATCAGATCTGCAAATGTTATCTACTGTTGTGATATTTTTAGAAATGTTCTGTGGTTCCTGGCACTGATTTTGTATTCAAGAGTTTGGGAAAGCATGTCAGTATCAGTACGAAATTTATATATATTCCATATCCACAGATCCTGTTACTGTTATAAGGACAAAGTTCATAATGCAGTAAGAGATCCAGTGATATGCTCTTGTTTGATCAGTTACTTTATTAAGGTTGTGTACGGCACAAGAGGGCTGTGGGTTAAGAATGTATAGCAATGCCTTTGGAACTTCTTTTTGCAGAGGTACATCATCTTACCTCTCTAGAAGAGGTGTGGTTCAGCTCACCCCTTTTCCCACTGTGCAGGGTGCCCTCTATAAGGGCCGCATTTTAATTTTTCTTTTCCGTGATTGTCTGCAGTTCATTTAAAACTCAACAAAATGTATAAATAAATCAAAATGTTCCTTTCAATTTGTCCTACATTGCACTGATTAATAGAGCTAGTTGATATATTTTTAGTTTGTCAGAATACGTCATTTTGCTGAAGTCAAACAAGAATGGGAGTCTAAGGCTCACTGCCATGCATGAGGATTAGCAAATTAGTAATGTGACACACCTATGTTCAAATCTTAGGGTTGTGAGTGATGTGCAGTATAATATTCTGATATAAAATAAACAGATTACATTGATGGATGTCTTTTCATTAAATGTGAAAAATACTATTTTTCTACAATTTTTTTTACTATGGTGTCTTTGAAAGAAAGTAGGACATTCAAAATCTTCAAATACGGGGAAAAAAAACATACCTGTCACCTTCTACTCAGCTCTAGTAGTCAGCAGTGAATTCCATTGCCATACTGACTTTTATTTTCCTAGTTGCCTGAGGTTTCTCTGAAATTCCCTAAAGTCTTCCTTTATATTCCTTAATACAAATATAATTTACAGGGATATATTCCCAGTAAGCAAAATATGCTAGTACTCTGGGCTTTAAATTTGGCCTTAAAATATGGAGAAGTGATCAATTTTTTTTACTAAGTCCTCCTCCTCCTGAAAAAAACATCACAGAAAAATGGTCCACTGCTGTTATTGTGAGATACAAAGAGCAAATAAAGATTTTTTTTTGTTTAAGACCCTGTTTTTTATCTGAAGTCTACAATTCTAATAGCGGCAATACACTCATTTAAATATTACTGCATTAGACAAAATTTCTTAGAAAGAGATTATACTTCTTATTTGTTAGCATCTTTGGAATATGCTGCTAAGCCTTCTGAATCAGTAGCAGTACAAAGATTTTAGTAACACATGGAGGTAAATGAAGTTCGTGGTCGTAATTTGCCACAGAGCTGGATGGAAAAAATGCCTGGATGGTGTGTGGGCAAGGCACAAGCAAGGAAGATCAGACACAGTGTATTGCTGCTCCTGAGGCTGCTACCAGAGGAGGATTGGGAGGCTCTGCCTCCACTGCATCTGGCTGCAGCATCTCCCCAGACACCCCAGGGTCCTTGGGGTTGAAAATGAGGTTTTGTCTTACTGCTGAACACAAGCGAACAGCAAAGTGTTCCCAGTGTCATCTCAGCCGACAGCCGAAAAAGAGGATGGGCTTCGGCACTTACTACTGCAAATGACTATGAATGACACTCAGGAGGGACACCTCTGATATCATAATCAAAGAGGTGTAACACAAGCACCCAGCCCTCTGGATATTTGAACTCAATCCTGCAAATTGCTGTTCACTTGCTGGGGAGCACTCAGTACTTCTCTGACAACTGGCATCAATGACAGTTGGGGCAAGGGGACCTCAGCAGCCCAAGGAACCTCAGTAGTCCCAGGAGGTGCTGACCAGCTGCCTGGCTGTCTACCTCTGTCTCCATGCCTGAGGGAATATTGACAATTCAGACTACTGCAGGGAAGATCAAAACCTTCAGATGGAACAGAAGAAATTATTCAGCTGCCTAAGAAAAAAACGACAACCTTGAATGATTAAAAACAGTGTGTGAGAGAGATATTAATAATCACATGACTGAGCATAGTATCCAGTACAATATATAATTCATGAACTCACAGAAAAGAATGATTCACCTCTCCTTGAAAAATAATTAAGAAAGATGCCTGGTGATGCTAAGAATTTACTGAAGTCCACTGTTCTGAAAGAGAATGAAAACACGTCTGTATTTGTATTCTACTAAAGCATTTAAAAATTCTTATAAAAAGGGGAATGAAACACAGTGTTTGAAATAACTATCAGTCTCCTGTGTAATCAACAAAAAATCAGTTAAAAAAATATCAGTTTCCAAAATATCTTAATTTACATAAGCAACAAATGGAATAATATAGCCATAAAGCAACCCACAAATCTGAGAAGAAAGATTCACCAAATTTTCATGAAATAAAGCTTACAGGTTTTGTTTTTCAAAAGAAGCTGAAGAGGTTCAGTCTCTTGTCAGGAAGAGTTGGCCAGTGCTCTGTTCCTTGTACTGAATTGCTTTGCCTCTTCCCAGAAGGACAGGAAACATGTTTCCTTATCATGTTATAAAACAATACTGGAAAATTTGCAATTGTAATTAATGGTGGCTGAGGTCAGTAGTTCAGTAATGTGAAAAGCTAAATTCAAGAAGTGTTGGAAGCATTTTGCAATGCACTTGCCTCAAAATGTTTTCATTTTCTTCTGTGCCAAAGTAAACTAATCTGAGAAAAGTCTCTCCCAGATTATATTCTGAATGAGATACATAATTTGGAGGTATTAAGGATAAAACACAATGTTTTTCTTATCAGCAGAAACATTTCTTCTGTCTTGAATTTCAGTGTAATGAATCAACTATTTCAGAAAGCAAAACACACCAGTGAGATTCCATGGTCTTTACAAGGGCCAAGCAAAAGAGAATCACAAGAGTCTGAACCACCCAGTGCTGAGAGAAGAGTCTCCATCTCAGTTCTCTGTAGGACATGATTGCTACCAATGGGAATTTTGCGGCATTTTGCACTTGGCCAGGGTTGCAGTATTTTAAGGAGAGGGACTGACTGTGCACCAGTACACACCATTCTCAGCCTGGGCATTTCAAGTGGAACCATGCTGGGAGTGCAGTAGTCACCAACTGTAGGAAGATGTTCTGTGATGTGCTTTTAAAGGCAACTGAGAAATGTATATAAAGCTGATAAAATGACTGCATGTGGGATGTTGTCCTTCCACAGGCAGCAAAACATCTTCCTACAGCTCTAGAGGCACACTTATTAAATTCTAGCAAAGCTTTCAGGTAATTACCTTTTTTCCCATCAGTTAACATGATAGGGGACAGGAGATTAAATGCAGGTTATTGTTAAATGTTGTTAAATGTTCTTCAGGTAAGGGAGAAAGAAACATTTCACCTGCATGAAATTAAAGTTTCCCATGGATTTTTTCCTAATATATGTTGTAATAAGCTTGTTTGTGTGAGTTTGTGCATGCCTGTTACTATTATTTCACAGTAATAGTGGAGACTTGGTTATAACACTCACCCAATTTATTTTATATGACAGCAGCTTAAATAACTGCCTCATTATGAAACAATAGATTAAGGTCCCCTTATCAATATCATGCAGATCAGATACTTAGGTGCATATAGGTAATACTCACAGAAGCATTGTATATGTGCAAAAGAGCAGGTGCTTTTGCTTCAAATTTATGGTTAATGAGACATCAAACATATGATGTTTGCCCTCCTAAGCATTGTTTGTTAAGAAAGAAGAGGTTACTAAATATTCACACATGCTCTAGCCTAGCTGCATGAATACACTGAGGTCAAGACCGTGTTCTTAACAAAAGAGCACATCTCTTGTGGAGAGCAAAGACCAGCTTTAGTATTGTTGTATTTCCTCCTGATAATGGTAATTACTTTGCTTTGTCCGTTTTGCATTGCTTTTTCTGAGTTTAACTAGATGAAAGCCTTCAGCCAGTAATGATAGCCAGCTTTCCTTTGGGTCTCTGCCAGCAAACTATAATTAAAGTGTTTTCTTGAGAGAGGACCACTGTATAGTACCTATTGTGCATTATGTCCTTGGAACTTGACTGCAGTAATTGAAAAAAAATATCCAATTTATACCTCTTTCTGTAGCTAGTCACCTCATGGGACTGTTGCAAGTGAAATTTTATAACTGTATTTCATGGGAATGTAAAAATGGACATAATAAAATATCTTACAGTGAATTAAGCTAACTAGAATGAAGGGACTAGTTCCAGAATAGAAGTGTTCACTCATGGAATTATCAGGAGTGCCTATTGAGCTTTAAGCACACACCCAATATTATTCTTTTAAGTTTTCTGGCATAGATAAGACCTAAAAGTTCAAGTTTTGTTTGCTTTGTAAGTTAACTTTGCTGAATAAAAGGATTTCATAGTGGCTACAATCAGAGGCCTTTGTGAAGTTGCTGTATATGCTCAGCTTCATTAGGCAGATGGAATGGCTTTTTGTTTACTAAACCATCATCCAAAGCCTGGGCTGTCACAGCAAAGCTGGAAAGATTTCCATGGCTGACAGTTGTGGTGCGCAGGGTTTTAGTGACCCCTGCCTTCTGCCAAAATGAGATATACCTGGTTGTCAAGAACCAGCCAGCTGGAAGCATTATTATTTGCCCTTAGATAAAAGAGAAACAGTGCTTTCATAACATGGGTTATGAAAAAAGAAAAGCATAACGGCTATGAATAAGAAAGTTGCCTTTTACAATAATTCCTACCAATCTTACTGTTGGTATTTTTTACTTTTCGATATATAAAACATTACTGTTTGTAAATGGATTGGTTTACACATCTTGTGCCAAAGAAATACACAGGTTATTTATAACGACAATCAAGTTAGAATCCCTACTTAGAAATTTTTCAGCAAGGTCTGAACATTAACTAAATTGCTGAGGTCAAGGGCCAAAAATATCCATAGAATATTGCTCCATACTTGGTACGCCTCAGTAGAGATGGAGCTATAATTAACTGCTGCTGAAGCAGAAACTACTAAGTATTCATGACTTAGTCCTTTTCCCAGTGAAAACTGGGAAAATTGATGCAGACTCTGTTTAAAACCTTAAACTTTTTTTGTTTTTATTTCTTATTTAAAGAAAGAAACTAAAAGCAAATCTATCAAGTTACAGGATGTGTGCTTTAGAGCTGTGTACTTTATTTTTGTGTTATTTCAGCCAAACATCCATGGTAAGACAGGTTAAAAAACCTTTCTCCTAGTGGCTTTCTGATTATCTTCATATCAAAGACACTTGCAGAAGTGCAAAGTCAGACTATGCTTCAGGAATTGTAAAAAACCAGAAATTACTTTTTCAATGGGAAGAAATGTTATGGTTTAAGGGTTAACAGCCTAAAAGGAAGGACAGGTGGTGTCTGTAGGACCCTGGGGGGTCAGAGATCAGTACTGTTCCCTCCCCTTTCCGGCCACAGTCTATAAAAAAACAAGGTTTTCGTGGGGCTTCCTGGGCTGCTTCCTGTCGCATCTCAGGACGGCTGGGCCTAGCTCCACGTGCTCGGCAGCATCCACCACCATCCGCTCCCGGCACCACT
>NW_010195729.1:32334-60119 GCF_000695765.1 Mesitornis unicolor
TGCCACCCGTGGTGTTGACTCACCGCAGCCCCCGCAGCCACGAGGCGCTGCTCGGACACTTCCACTCGGGATTACTGGGATCGGGTTTTGTATATAGTTAAATATCCTTTGTCCCTTATTAATTACCTTTTTCCTTTTCCCTGTTGTTTTTCATTAAACTTGTTATAAACGTCTTAACTTCCTTGTGTGAAGCATCTTTTCTCTATTCCTTTTTTTAATCTTCTCCTGGGAGGCTAGGGAACAATAGAAAATCCTGCTCCCTGGGCTTGCCCTGAGCCTTAAACAGAGAAAGGAAAAATTGGTGCCCATTATGTCAGCTTAAGTTGCGGTTGGGGCCGGCCAAGCCCAGCCGGGCAGGGCCGGGCCCACGCTGGTAAGGGCTGGTGTCAGAGAGAGAGGAAAGCATACCCTGCACTCCTCTTAAATACATGAATTCGCAGGGGCGCTGATTGGCCTGGCCCTGGTCAGAGGTGGGTCTGACAAAGGCAAAGGGGGAGCTTTTCAGGTAGCTTCTTAAAGGGCCATCTCCATAGCCCTTCCCCCGTTACCAAAGACACAACCAAAAACCCCTCACAGAAAACCTAGTACAAGAAATATTCAGAAGCTTTCTATACATTTTCTGAAATGAGCAAGAGTTTTGAAAGCAGCACATTTTGATAAAATTCTTGGATGAAAATCAGTTGAATTTGGATTAACAAAATCTGGCTTTTTACATGGAATTTAAACACTGTTCCTTGCAATGTTATTATTGAAATGAACCTCACTATACTGATGATCTACATAAAGTTTATACACTTCGTTGTTTGGGAATTTCTTAATACATACATGCTAACTCTTCTGTGAACTTGTCTTAATTTGCTTTAGTTTCTTTCTTCTTGTGTTGCATTAAAATTCCAAATGATGGTGACATATGAATGAAGTTAAACTCTGAGGATCTTTTATTCACATGGAAGATGCTTTAACAGAGACTTGATTATTCTCTTGAGTAAATTGGGATTTCAAGTGTCATTGTGCTGGAAAGGTCTATTTATACATAGGATCTGCCAACAACCCGTTTCTTTCCAGCAGCAATGCCAAATAATAAAAAATGATGGCAGAAATATTCAGGTTTTGTTTTTTTTTAAAGAAAAAGAATCAGAGAAGTTAGTTTAAGATCTGTGTAATTAATATCTCCTGTATAATTCTCAGTAGGATGTTATGCATTCCAGATTGCATGGTGATCTAAGGAATCACTAGGGCCAATAGTCTTGTTTCTTAGCCCAGAGGAAAAATAGATCCAGGAAACAAGAAACATGGAAACAAAGCTGGAGGAGAAAGACATTTTGGAATATGTTTTTGAAAAAACAAACACAAAAAACTTCAGTTGTTTATACAACTCAGGGTACATTGTGAACTTATTACTTTCATGTACCAAAACATATGGTAGATGAGTTTCATGGACTGCTAGAATCCTTGGACACATGAGGCCTCTAAGATCAGCAACTTTAGTTTTACAGCGCAGGCTTTTCCTCGAGATCCTCCCCTTTGCCAGTTCTGCAAGGCCAGCCTGTTCAATACACCACAAGTGGAAATAACTCTGCTCCACTGGCTGGAGTGGGGGACTCCTGGCTCACTCTCTAGACTTCTTTATGGCTATAAATTTTCTCATCAAGATAACTTCCTATTTATTATTGCTGGTACAATGGGGAAGAGAAGACCAGAGATTTTCTCTCTCAACTGTAGATGAGTGTATTTGGGTTAGGGGATTTCTCCCACGTTTTTGAAGATTGAAAGATGATGCCTTTCCTCTGGGCTGAGCTAATGCAATACAAACTAGAGTAAAACATTTTGGAGTCCAACTTTTGTTTCCACATGTGGATGTAGTGCCTGAATCTAAAACTGAGGCTAGACAGAAACCTTCACTGAATGTAAGAGTCCTCTTTGCCCTTTTTTTCAAGTATTCACCAGCCTATAATCTCATCAGTTTCTTCTATACTAAATTAGTATACTTATTTAGTATTTTAACCACCTGCTTATAGATTTCTGTTATGGTTATGAATTTTAGGCTTCTATATTACCATAACATAGTTAGAGGCCATTTCAGACAGCTTTTGTGTGATCTTTTTCCCAGCTAATAACTGTACCTGGGTCCACTGCTTATCCATTTCTTTTTCCTGTCTTTGTTTTACAGTTAATTTAACTGAGATTTTTCTGTTGTTCATAATCAGATGCACTTCTGAATGCTTAAATAGGTTTTGCTTTCAGGAATAAAAAAAATCCAAGTAATTTCCTGGCAATCAAACTTCAGTACAAAGATTTCTTTAACCCTGAGATATTAATGATATATGAGTTAAAGTAAACAAGTTTGGAAGTCCACGGTTCCCTCTGGAGATTACTATTTCAAAATTTTTCTAACTCCATATCAGTGATCCAATGGAATTTGGAATTGAAGCTTGTAAGTTCCTCAATTGTAGTATTCAAATTGAAGTGGTACAGGAATGAGATACATTTGCAAAACGTAATTTTGATCCAATTCCAAGGAGAACATCTTGTTTTGCTACAGATGTGCTTTAGTACTAATTGATTATTACTTTAGCAGAAAAGCTATTTAAAAGTGTTCCAAGATACAAAACTGATGCTGCAACACAAATTATATGGCATTGAGCTATACTGTGTTTTCTCTTTGTTCATCTTGCTGAAATTAAATATGACCAGGAGTGATACAACTTCAGTGAATCTTATGCTAATGCTTTCCCAGAAAATGTTTTCTTCCTAAATTATTGATTGAGCTATTAGAGGTCTGAAATAAAACTTTAATTAGTTGTTAGAGGCTTTACAAAGTATGACCTGCTGGAATGTATGAATGAGTTGAAAGAGAGCCATCTGACTACAGAAATTGCAGCCAGCAGAATCAG
This sequence comes from Mesitornis unicolor, assembly GCF_000695765.1. NCBI lineage: Eukaryota > Metazoa > Chordata > Aves > Mesitornithiformes > Mesitornithidae > Mesitornis > Mesitornis unicolor. The sequence continues at coordinate 35,229 of NW_010195729.1, forward strand.
ACACTTACATGGGTAGAAACTTAACATCTGTTGCAGATTTCTAGTGTTTTAGGCAAAGAAAGTTTTTAGCTGAAAGTTGACTGATGGTTTTTAGTTGGCTGCATTATGAAGTATAACAAAATATGCAGAATGTCTTAAATAATGTGTACTGTCACTTTGGACTGATAATTTCACATTGAATCATCGAATCATTCTGGTTGGAAAAGACCTTTAAGATCATCTAGTCCAGCTGTTATCTAACTCTACCACACCCATTTCTATACCGTGTCCCTGAGCACCATATCTAGATGACTTTTAAATACATCCATGAGTGGTGATTCCACCACTTCCCTGGGCAGCCTGTTCCAGCTTTTGATAACCCTTTCAGTGTAGAAGTTTTTCCTGATGTCTAACCTATACCTCCTATACTTGTCACTATTTCCTCTTATCCTATTGGTTGTAACTTATGAGAAGAGACACACACCCACTTCTCTACAATCTCCTTTCAGGTAGTTGTAAAGAGTGATAAGATCTCCCCTCAGCCTCCTTTTCTTCAGACTAAACAACCCCAAGTCCCTCAGCTACTTCTCATAAGACTTATTCTCAAGTCCCTTCACCAGCTTTGTAGCCCTTCTTTGGACCCTCTCCAGCACCTCAATGTCTGTCTTGTACTGAAGCACCCAAAACTGAACACAGTACTCAAAGTGCTGTCTCATCAGTGCCAAGTACAGTGGGACAACAACTTCTCTAGTCCTGCTGGCTATACTATATCTGATGCAGGCTAGGCAGTGTCCTTGTCTGTCCAGAAGCTAAAATTCTTCAGTCTAAGGGCAGGTATAATGTAAAACAATGCTCATTGTTTTCTACTCCAGAGATAGATTGGTTTTTTTCAGATGCTCTCTACTCTGTATTCTATGGCTTTTTTCCTGAGATACAGGAAAGTGAGCTGGGTTTTGAAACCAACAGAAGGAACTTATGTGCCTACCTGCCACTAGAAAATACCCATAATATACTTGAAATAGAAAAAAATGAATTCCTACTTTATGTGAATTCAGATGACAGTGAGGCTCAATAATTTGACGGCCTGTCTTCCTGGCTGTCTACTTAGACAGAAACAGCTCTTTCATAACATCATAGAATGGTTTGGATTGGAAGAGGCCTTAAAAATCATCCATTCCAACCCCCCTGCCATGGGCAGGGACACCTCCCACCAGACCAGGTTGCTCAAAGCCCGCTCAAACCTGGCCTTGAACATTTCCAGGGAGGGAGCATCCACAACTTCTCTGGGCAACCTGTGCCAGTGTCTCACCAGCCTCACAGTAAAGAATTTCTTCCCAATATCTTGTCTAAATCTACCCTCTTCCAGCTTAGAACCATTATCCCTTGTCCTATCGCTACCTGCCCCTGTAAAAAGTCCCTCGCCAGCTTTCCTGTAGGACCCCTACAGAAACTGGAAGACCTCAATAAGGTCAATGTAGCATTGCTCTGGTGATTTCATTTCAAGATAAAAGCTTGGACTTAATTATCAGTATAATTGTTTCAGGAAAAGTGACTTTTAGCAAATGGGAAAATAACAATATTAGCAATTATCATTATTTTGTTTCAGGATTTGCAAAGTCTGGGAACAATTATTAATGATTCTGAAGTCAGATATATTGTCATGTTCAAAATATCCACCACTTCTTGTTATTGTCGTTGGGACTTAATGTTTCCTCATAGAGTACAGGGATCAAAAAAAACCCTGGTGAAAAGCTGAGAGCACGAAATCCTGTGTAGTCATAATAAACGCTATGATAAGCGAGCGAGGGTTTACATGACAATTCAACAAAGGCGGATGGGGGCTGCTTTTTTCTGGAAAGGTAAAGGAAGAAACAGATAAAAAATAGAGCAATCTTCACTAACAATCTTGCAGTCTTATGCTTTTCTCACCAGTGAGGTTGAGATTAGTTTACGAAATGCAGGACACCAAAGAGCAAGGACAGCAGAGAGCAGTTAAGAGAACAGAAGGCTGCCTTGTATGAAACTTCAAGGGTAGTAAGGGAGGGGGGAAATCTTGTTGAATGAAACAGGAAGACTCAAGAGAAAGGAAGAACAGGAATCAGACCATGGTGGCATCAGAGTATTCAGAAAAAAGCAGTATGCCACAGCAGTAGGGCTGGCTGGATAGCAGGCTTTACAGTTCACAGATTTTTTTTTTTTTCTTTTTAATTTGGCTTAGTTTCAAATTGGAACAAACCCATTTTTTTAAGAAAAATTTCTTCAGAAAAATTATTCCAGGAAAATGTTTTGGAAACACTGACATACTGTGTTTCCAAAACTACATGTTTCCCCCTGACCCTACAGCTGTTAAAAGGAACTGGCATTCACGGAGCAGCTCCGTGGGAAGGCAAGGTCTGTGGCTCAGCTTAGAGCTTTCTGCTTTTGGATCAACCACCACAGGCAGGCAACAGACAATGGCTTTAAACTGAACTATGAGATGCCTTAGCTTTGGATTGATGTTAAAAATAATTTTCTTTTTTATATGTATTTTACGTGTGTGTATATAGCTGTTTCTATGTATACATTTATCTATTTTTCCTGAAATGTTTGTCTAGAAGGAGTAGTGGAAATGCCTGTAGAGGGTTTGTATGTGGTTTTTGTCTTTTTCATATCCCTGTATAGCAATTTTAAGCATAATAACAGCTGAATTTGTTTTGTTATTTTGCTTTTCACAATCAATTTTAAAAGGAATCCATAGGTCATCAAACATTTGCAACTCAAAGACTAGAAAAGCTAAAGTAGATGGCACTCTGCAATCTCTTCCACTTATATTGAAATTGTTTTAGTTACCTGGGATATGTCAATGTTGCCTGGAAAGATAATGATTTTTTTTTTTTGTAATGTTCCCTGTATCCAACTTTTTTGCAATCTTTCTCTAAATTCTTTCCCAAAAAGTCTGGCTTCTTCAAGCCACTCTATGATTATACTTTTAAGATCCAAGAATAGAAACAACAGCATTCTTCTTTCTTTTTTCCTGGCATAGCAACTAAGCAACACAGTTTGAATTTTGAAATGTTAAGTGTCCAATACTCACACTTTCATGATCTACGTGTACAGAAGAAAACCCTGAAAAACAAAAAAAAACCCTACTTGCAACAACATGGCTAGTTTGAAAGAAAAAATTAATTACAATCTGCTGGTGGATACCAGCATGTAGTAAAAGCATGGATAGCTCATCTCAATTATTTGCCATGAATCATTGACTCAGGCTAACAGTGAAAGAAAGAAAGAATGAAAGATATGAAAGAAGAGAAGTGAGAACAACGCAGAAATCAGAGAAATTACAGAAGGCCCATATTTTTGTCAAGTTGTGAAATTATTTAGAGCTCACAAATACCAGCATGTATATTTTTGATGGAAAGCTTTACTGTGATTTGCTATCTGAAAAACTAACTGAATGTCTTTCTTTAGTTAGCAAAAGTCTTGTCGCAATTGCAATTTCCACTTCTTAGCTGATCAGTGTTTCCGAAACATCTCCTAATACTTTCACATTATGTGCAGTGTGTTCATTTTGTGATGTGAAATTTGTACAGTTAAAATTATTGGGAATCCAATTCTAATGTGACTTGATAGATTTAGGAAAGTTTTCCCAGCTTTGTTGCTGCTTTCTATAAAGGATACGTTTCTTTACTAGTATTTCATTGATTAGATTTGGTAACTGAAATAAGTTACATATCAGCTTATCCAATGACATAGCTGTAACATAAGCTCTTGATAATTACTGAGATATGTTTCACTTGAACAATGATGTCTTTGCTTGCAATGGAGGCCCAAATGCAAATGAAAAATGCTTCATAGCTCTCTCTGAAATGGGCTTAAGTATTTTTGTAATTAAAAAATTAAGATATGAAGAGAATTCCAAATGACTACATTTTGGAATATGCAAAATATTTGAAGACACAACTGAACCAACATTTAGGATACTTTCATTTAGATATTTACTGATGTCTTTATGTTTAGGAGAACTTATTTTAATAGAAATTTTATTGTTTTAAAACATTCCTGCAGACCAATTTCTGAGGTGAACAAGTACACAGTTACAAATAGGATTTTGCTTCCTATTTTGAAACAAGTACGCAGTCAGTATTTGCAAACAAGTTCTTTTTCTATTTTTATTTTAATAATTTGTTCTCATAATTCAAATAAGTTTGGCCTACTGCTTGGAATTTCACCTCTGTTTCTTAATTACAGGACTGGTCATGACAGTCACAAGTTATTTGCTTAGATTTCTGGTGAGATAGACATAAACCTTATAATCCAGTTCATGCTGAGTATGTTTGTAGGAAAGAACAATACATTTATCTTACACATGTATTTGAATGGATCTACTGAAAATTCACTTTTCCTGAGCACTCATATTGAGAATTCTTTTTTTTTTTTGCATGAAAACGATAAGAAATTAAAATACATTTGACACAAATTATCTATGATGCCAGCCAAAAATTTTGTTGCCTGTAGCAGAAAGTCAATAACATACCTAGGGGTAGAATTCTGGTGTTTTAAAATCTTTATCCCAAGTTTAAATGAAGTTTAGATGAATAGCTAATGCCAGCTACCGAACAGAAATGTATTAAAACAATCTCTACAGTTTTAAGGCCTACAAGTGCTTCTACAACCCACTTTGCTGTCTGTATTCTGAGAGAGTTTGTACATTTTCAGCAGTTGGTCCTTTGCAATTTTTGCTTACTGAATTATAAAACTGAACAGTTAATCTTGGACAAATATTTATAGATAATAAAACTGGTGTGTAATTTGATATTTTTCTCAAATTAAAGGAAAACATTTGGTTAACTCTTGGTTATATTAATTGTGAATGAATTGGCAGTGTTCCATTTTTAAAAGTGTCAATTTACAGTTGCATTGTAACACAATCTTGTCTGAACTCTGTACAATCTGTTCCAAGGCTAGGGAGATTAAAGAACAGAAAAAAGAAAGGGAAAAATGTGTTTTCAATCAATAGCTAAAATATACATGCAAGGGAGATTATTTTTAGTTTTAAATGTACATTGTTATATTTAGAAATACTTAGTTTAACATGAAATGTTAAAGTGTAAAAGCATGCAAAGATATCTCATTATATGAAACAGAAATCATGTCCAAAGCTTTCCTTTTCAGTGGTTGTCATTTCTATAGTTACACCCATCTTGTTCTGTAAAGTTTTTTGGTATTATATATTGTAGTAAGTTGGATTTTTGAGACTGTATTCAAGGAATTCTTGTTGGAGTATTTTATCCTAATATCCCCAAATACTATGTAGTATAATGTAATCCGATGTGATTAGAAGATGATTGTAGAGGTTGTGCTGTACTGCATTTTGACATTAGTCTTACTGCTCTCTCCCTCAACAAAGATAATGTGGCCTAGGACACTGTGGTTAAATCTGAGAGAGCCTTCAGTGGAACTAGAATCAGTCTTCCTACTTGAAAAACATTTTCTCATTGCCACTAAAATTTGAGAAAAGGCAAGGTACATGGACAGAATAATCATCTTAGTTTCTCTCCTTTATCTGAAAAAGTTACTACTGGTCATTCCTGCATGGGCAACCTGTACATCCCCACATGTCAGGCTTACTTCTTACTTGTGAGAGTGAGTTGGAGCTGTATTTCTTTACTTGATAATTTCTTTGTTGTTTGGTTTTTTTTAATTTATTTTTTTTCTTGGCTGTTGCCATGGAAGCTGCCACTTTAGTTCTGTTATACTCCCTTAAACACCTGTTAACCCTCTGACCTTTTCTGCAGACTTGATCCTTTGATGACCCCCAGCGCTGGCAGTGAAATACAGAAAGATGGCAATATTCATTGTTGCAAGGCCTGCAAGTCTCCACACTATCGCCCCCACCCCCCTTTTTAAATTAATTTATGACTTTACATTGCAATAATATTGTCACTTAATTTCCTGGAGAGATGTGGCCTTGTTAGATTAAGGCAGATTTCTTTGTTTAAACTTGATTCTAATTCCACAGAGAACCTTTCCTCTCATTCTCAAATCTTTAAGGTTACCTTAATGAATGCTCTGTCCTTGAGCATGAAAATGTTTTTGGCTAGTGATTTTTGAAATCAAATTGGCTTGGCACACGGTAAGTCACTAAGGTACCAATATGAATTTAGTCTCTGCTAATGCTCATTACCCTCTGATACTTTTCCTCACAACGTGGTGCCACTGATTCACCTGAAACAGTTTCTTTTCTCATTCAGGATATTTCTAGTCTTGAGATAAACCTAGCACAAGTTTAAAATTCTGAAGTACTGGAAAGATGACAAAAAACCAGCAGTTTTTTAAAAAAGTGTCTACAGGGTACCCTGTTACCACATCTTCCCTGACCTGAAGAGTCATCTTGAAAAACCATCATTTTTGCCCTTTAGTAGGTTTTAGAAATCACAGCTACACCACTATCTTAGGAAACCGATGGTTAGTGCCAGCTCCTGAGAGTAAGTTAACATTGCCTTATGAAAGTAGTATGTATCTTTAACTGCATTTACAGTTTGTAAGTGCTGGTTGAAATTCTGCAATAATTAACAGAAGAAAAAACCTCTTAGTTCTTTGGCTCAGTTTTTAGTTTTTAGGATGTCTTCTCTAGGTGCTTACACATTTTCAAATATTTAATTTTGTTTGAAGTGTAGTCTTAACTCAGAATTTCCTGGTATCAGCAAATAAACATTGGAAGCAACCTTCCATTTTATATAGATGGAGAAAACAAGTTGCATCTCAAGTTTTGTACTGTGTGGGCTTCAGATTAGTAATTCCTCTTAAAATTGATAAACTTAATTAAAACTAAATCTGTTTATGGTCTTTTGAATTTCTGGGTGTTTTTTTGTATAAAGCTATATAACTTTACAATGCTAGTTCTAGTAGACCTATAACATATTATGTTTGAAAAAATACCTAGTACTAATCTTCCCTTCCCCTCTCTACTCCTCTCAAGCCTTGAGGTAGCTAACAGCTGATAAATCTAGTTTCTAGGTTACCAGCAAACCAGATGGTAACACACAGGGGAAAAAAAGAAGCGAAAAACATGTTTTTTCTTTACTTCTTTAATTATTGTGTGTGATTCCATGTTTTAGTATTGTTCATTAGATAGGTTAACTTGTGCTAAAACCACATTTCATTCCAGGAAAAAGGTACTGCTTTTCAAAATGTGACTAAAATACCTGTAAGGGTTTTGAGATGTAAGTTCCTAATTGTTAAAACATGCTGTTGTGCAATATAACTGCATTTAATACATGCAACCATGTAATTATTCATAATAACTAGTGATCATTGTGTATGCTGATACAAAGGATAAGGCGGGGGCTGTTGTGTATTTAGCTGGTCCTCTGCACCTGCGGAAAGTGGACAACTGTTCTTACTGTGGAGGAAACAAGATAATGACAGTATGAAATTAAATGCAAACACTAATCCTTTGGAATAAAATACTAAGAAGTCGTCTATCAATTAAGGTTTTTTATGGTGAACAGCAAAATTTTGTCGTGTGTCAGCTTAAAGACAAATAACAAACTAGTGAAATTAAATCCTTAATTCTCTGTTTACCACATAGTTGCTGAATTCGTTACTACTTTTGATTCATATTGGCTATTTAAGCTTCTGTTTGTGACAAACTCTCCCTATACATATTAAACTTTACTTGGGTTTTGAAGTAAATAATGAAACTATCAGCCTGTGTGATCTAATATTTTAGACTAAAGAAAAACAAGTCACTGTGAAAGAATAATTTTACTAATACTGGAACTCTGAGCAGGTCTTATTAGCTCAGGCGTAGTCCTGCATTAATGTAGCTAAATGGCCTTTGGATACAAGATGGCTTGCATCCAGAAAATTTAGAGTGTGGATGGGTCTAGCCCATGACTTTCTGCATCCAACAGTGTAAGCACACACTAAGCTGATCAGTTATTTTTAAAAAGAAAATTAATGTGTTTGGGAAAGATTACATTCTGCCGAAATATTTGTGTTAGCATAGGGACATTGATACCTGTCATCTGGGGCTGATGAAAGTTGGTAAATGAGAATACCTCGTTATTCCGGGTAGTCCTTCTCCCACTCCCAACAGGTAAAGACTGCTCTTAGAGGTAAAAACAACTGCTTTAAGAGAAGGAAGCACCCCATTATGCCATAGCTGTCAAGAAACAAATACATCTTACTAGTGTTTTCTGCATGACTTTCCCCAATAAATGTGTTTGGAAGAATAGTAGCTGGAAATTCTCTCTCACTAACAAGTTTTATCTGATCTTTAAATTGTTAATGATATTGTTTTATATCCTTTGTACTCTGAGCCTTGGACCAGGATCTGAAGTAGAGATGATTTGACAGTGCTGGTGGGCAGGTTCCTTGTGTCATCTTGGAGGCCACTTCTGTTCATTTCACAAGTAGAACTGTTGTGTGTTGATGGTATAGTGGACACAAATACAGGGTGGAGAAAGCCAGTCCTCAGTCCTCATGGTTAGACTTCAATCAGTCATGATGGCTAATCTTTCCTTTTTTGAGGGAAATGTCTGCCAAGGACTTGATAACAAATTACCTAATCTTCAGTAGTTAATTTGGCTTCCTTATGTACCAAACATTTTTGAAAGGAAAATGGAGCCTACACTGTAGCACTGGCAGTAAATAGTGCTAGCAAGTTTATGTAGTGGTTGGTATCACCATCACTGTCACCTAATTGATGCAGTAGCTGTCTGAACAGAGTCTTTCATTCAGTTTAGTACAGATAAGAAGGCAATGAACTTAAATGCACAGGTTAAATAAATGCTTTGAAAGTAAGGTCAGATGAAATTGGCTCTGGACAAATAGTGATATTGTAAGGTTAGATTGGAGTAGAGGATCTTACTGTAGTTACTGTTTAAAATTTAGACTGCTGAACGTAATACCAAGTCCAGCAATGAGATAATGACTTGTTTGCTGTTCAGCTCTTAGAACATTCCTGCAAATCCAGAATACCCCCACTGCAGCCAATTGAATTGCATTGGATTTAAATCAGTAACTGTGTGCAGAACCTCAACAATGCAATCCTAACACATTGTCATAGTCTGGATTGCTGGGATTGGTACAGGGACACAGTACAAAAATGCTTATATTGCACAGCCCATCTGCTTCTAATAAAGAATATATTAACGATAATTAAATACAGTAGAATTAAGAACACAACTCATGTTCATACCATACTAGAAGATTACTATACACTTAACATTAATGTGCAATAATCATATTCACAAACTGACAATTCCAATCAGCATTGTGGAACTATACAATTAAAGCATCAGTGTAATTAAGAGCAAAGCTTTCTGATAGCCCACATTACAAACAAATGACTATAAATTTGAATAATGTGCTCATCATGAAATTGGCCGTTAATCAGATCATAATCAACATTATAGCCAATCATAAAGGAAATTGATTATCTGGCTTAAGAACAAAACACTGCTCTTCAGCTCATCTACACTCCAGGTTATATGTGTGTGTGCATATGTTATCCTGAAGTCCTTGTTTCCTTAGCCTCTGATTTCCTCTGTCTCTGATTTTGTGAGTTTTGTGTGTGGTTGAGGTAATACATGTCAGAACTAATGGAAGTGAGAAAGTAGTCAGAACTAATGGAAGTGAGAAAGTAGTCAGTCACTCTAAATCCATCAAAATGAAGAAAATGTAAAGAAGTATAAATGAAGGCTACTGACATTGCTTACTTCTTTCTCTTCAGGAAAGCCATTTTCAACCATGCAGATTTCCATTAGCGTAAATAGAGTTATTGGAATTATTTCCAGCGCAGAGCCACAAAGATGATGGAGGGAGTGGAGCATCTCTCTTATGAGGAGCAGTTGAGGGAGCTGGGTCTCTTTATCTTGGAGAAGAGGAAGCTAAGGGGTGACCTCATTCATGTTTATAAATTTATAAAGGGCGAGTGTCAGGAGGAAGGAGCCAGGCTCTTCTCAGTGACAGCCAATGACAGGACAAGGGGCAATGGTAGCAAGCTGGAGCATAGGAGGTTCAATCTGAATATGAGGAAAAACTTTTTTACTGTAAGTGTTACAGAGCAGTGGAACAGGCTGCCCAGGGAGTTTGTGGAGTCTCCTTCTCTGGAGACATTCAAAACCCACCTGGACGCATTCCTCTGCAACCTAGTTTAGGTGATCCTGCTCTGGCAGGGGGCTTGGACTGGATGATCTTTTGAGGTCCCTTCCAACTCCTAATATTCTGTGATTCTGCAGTTCTGTGGTGACATCAGTTTCAAGCTTATTGTTATCAGAATATTTTCACAAATGACTGGAGAGACATAGGTGTCACAGATGACTTCTAAAACTGTCTTACTCCTAAAAGAAGAGTGGACACACTTGCCTACTTTTTCCTTGACATTATCTTCAGCACTTGTGTGGTGAGTTGTATTATTTTCTCGGGCTGACTGGAAGCTGATCTTCCCAGCAAAATGTTTTCATTTGGACATAACAGCTGAGCTGGTTCACCCCAGAATCACCACAGCCCTTTGTTTAAGCAGCAGGACAGGGAGGCAAGATGGAGCCAGGAGTTTAGAACAGCTTAAGCACACTGTGAATCTCATTTGAGTGTGGTCATTTTGATGATTTCTGACTTGAACCAAAAGTGGTTTAATGGAGTGCTGTAGACTTTGAATGGAAATAATCACCAGGTAGTTTCTCTGAGAGCTTTCAGTTACTTTAATAAAAGAAGATTGTAACGCTTGCAACTCCAAATGCTCTTATTATTTAAATAAAATATTACCAATATAATAATTCGAATGATGATGGATTTTGACTGTTTGTTTATAACTAACAACCTAAAGACCAATGAACAATCTGGAAACTAATTCTCCTAGCTTCAGTGTGTGAAATAGTGCTTCAGGGTGTTTATCTATTAATAGTATCATTCTTGTTATACTTGTGAGAATAAAAATAAATACATGAGATCAATTTTGCACTACAAAGATATGTCTGTATTAGACCCACTTGATACAGCTTTCTTTATTTTTCTTTTCTTCTTTTTTTATTTAGTCATGTAAATCTTTCTTCCAAGTTGGAAATTGAAGCAAAATTTTTCAAGCTGGATGTAGTTGGAGAATAATTGCTTTTAGTTTAATGTAATTTCATTAAATAATTAGATAATCTGGGAGTAAATGTGACTGGGTTGGTACCTGTGATGCAAAGTGTAATGTTTTCAAGCAGAGAAGTCATAAAACTATTGGTTAGGATGGGACAGTAACCTAAGAGGTTAAGGTGATTATTATGTTAGAGCAGTTGTGAGGCCCTACAAATCACATTCCCTGGAAAAATCATGCAGCTATTGGCATTCAGTCCCAAGCACTTTAAGAGCAAAGACATTAATCAAGAAACTCAACACAGATTTGCCAGGGCATATTTGTTTGACCAAGGTGATAACCTTCTTTATGATATGACTGGTTTTGTGCATGAAAGGAGAGTGGCGACTGTGGTATATCTTAACTTTCATGAGGTTTTGGACACCATCTCCCACAGCATTTTTCTTTGTAAGCTGAGGAAATGTGAGCTGGATGATGGGACTGTTTGAAGAAAATTGGCTAGACCAGCAAGTTTGAAGAGTAGTAATCCCCAGTTTGAGATCTGGCTGGTGGTCAGTAATTACCATAATACCCTGGGCATGGTACTGGGACTGATATTGTTCAGTGACCTTCAACAGTGTTATGACTGATGACACAGAGTGTACCCTCAGCAATTCTGTAATGGGAAAGCAGCTGACTGAGAATGGCAACACCTCGGTCTGGAGAGACTTAAATGAATTTGGGGACTATGCCTACAGTAATCTTGTAAGCTATAACATGGAAAAGTGGAAAGTTCTGTTTCATAGGCAGAATTACCCTGTGCAGACTGGGAAGTGACTATCTGAGAGATATGTGGAAAAGGGTTGGGATGTTACAGGTGATGTCAAGCTGTACAAAGCAACAGCATGCTCTCACTGGGAATAAATTGTGCAAACAGTGTACTGGGCTGAATTTCAGGATGACTACCCGACAGAAAACTTTTTATCCTCTTTGGTTCTCATTGGCAAGGCCACTCAGGAAAAGTTCATCTCATTTGGTTCCCTGACATTCAAAACATAGATAAAGAAATGGGAGAGGATCTAACTGCTGGGCTACCAAGATGCTCTGGTACCTGAAGAACATCTCCAAGGAGAAGCTGAAGGATGTGGGTTTGTTAGTCTTACGGAAAGGAGGCTAAGGGCCAATCTAATATCTGCTTACAACTATTTCAAGGGCAGATATGAAGACAATGGAAACAGGTTTTTCTTGGATAGTGTAGCAAGAGCAATGGATACATATGTATCTCAGACATTATAGAAAACATTTTCACTAGCAGGGAGATGCAGTACTGGAACAAATTTACCAGACAACTCACAGGATCTCAATCTCTGTAGGTATTTGAGATTTGGCTAGACCAAGCCTTAGCCTACCTGATCAAGTGCTGGCTGTAATTCTGCTTGGAGCAGGATGTTGTACTAGATGATCTTCAGAGTTCCTGCCTAAAACCATAATTCTGTGCTTCTTGGCTTTGAAGGCTGATGCTTTCATTTCAGACTTGAAGAAGGAGTTGCATGCTGCAAAGCTTTTGTCTGTTTTTCATACAATTGGGTGAGCAAATGAAACACACTGCTTTCACAGTCTTTCCTTTATTGATAAGTCTAAGTGTGTGCCTGCTGTCATCAGTATCCTGTCATGCTGAAACCCTCTTCCAATTTCATTTTTGGTTACTGTCTTCTTTTGGGACTAATTTCATCCAGACTGTTGTAAATTGGTAAGAAACTCCAGTGGTTTATTCAGTTACTTGTAGTTTATAGATGATAACTGTAGTTTTACCCTGACCTGATGAGAACTCAGTGGATGTAAAATCAGTATTAATGTATCAACATTAACAATTCCAGGCCTGCATAGATTTTATGATCATGCTTTCTATTGTATAGAATTGCAAAGTTATCATGAGGATAGAATTCAAAATTTTTGCTCTTTAAACTCTTGTGATAAAGACCAACTGCTCAGAAGGTGATAATATTTTAGGAATGCTGGTGTAAATACTTTCCATGTGTAAGCAGCAGATATATGTCTTAACTTCTGATGGGCAACACATATTTAAAACTCTTGTTTGAAAAAGAAGAGATAAACTCCACTTGTGCTCCTAATCTACTGCATACCTTGTTCTAAAGAATTAATTTTTTGTAAAGACTGCATGTGATATATATTAAATGTACTATATGTGAAGTTTAACAGACAATCGTTATAAGCGACAGGCATCTATACTATAAGAAGACAAGGATGTAACTCATGGGAAAAGAAAGTAGTATATTCTGATGATATATTCCAGATTTTGTAAAAAATATTTAATATAATTGTACAAAACAGTGAACTTTTTTCTTCCTAGTTGTGTAATTTCAAGGCAATAAAAAGAAGCATAATAAGAACATATGGAACACGGACTTTCAAAAAGAAACAGTTGGCAAAACCGTGCTTCAGACTGCTGTCAGAATATCAGCCTTTGGGCAAGCTTGGAATAGAACAGATGGGAGAAGTCAAAACTGGTAATAGTTTTCCACGCTTAACACAGGAGAGCAAGTTAACAGTCTAATTCATCCTTGGCATAAGATAATTGCCTCTTCATTTATTCTATTAACAGTATTTATGGCCAGGGTCTTTTTGTTCTATTTCTATACTAGAGCTAGAGAAACACTATAGATTACACATATGTGCTGAGGCTTATGCACTAGAATATGAAGACTGAGGTAGGACATAAGGTCTATCTGTCAGTGGAGCGCTGGACTCCATTTCATCCACACTGTGTGAAATGAAAGCAATATGATGAATGGGAATGGGATGAATGGCTGTGCCTTGCTCCAGGACATGTTTCCACAGGGTGCCTAGATTTGGCAGGCTTCATTTTAACTACTTGGATAATCCCTTTGATTTCAGAAGACTTTTTTTCTTGGAACCTCAGTGGGACTTTGCATGGGCTGAAAGTTATGCAAATGCTTCAGTTTCTAGGGACTTGTGCATTACTGGAATGATGATGCACCTCTGTATTGAAGTGACTTTACAGGTTCTTAGCACTTTACAGATGCAACTTGAATATATTTAACCTTAAAATAATAACCCCACAGTTGCTGCTTGCTGAGATATAGCTAATATACCACAGCATATACAGGACTAGGTTCTTGGTTCTTGGAGCAGGGGAGAATCTATTCGCTGAAACAAAGGTCAGAAAAACAACCCAGTTTTTTATCTCTTCAGTAACTGTACCAAATTTTTACCTGAATGACAGCCAATAGGCTGGTTTGCATATGTTAGTTCCTCTGAAAAAAAAACTTGTAAATATTACTCAGGTGAACTGTGCATCCTGTGCAAGGCTTCAGCTGCAAGGAGCTTGTATGTGAGTCACAAACATAATTCATGTTCTGCATTCAAATATAAAATGTTGAAAGCATGTGGTCTCTCCATATACTGGTATCTTTTGTACCATGCCTTAAAGTGGGTAGTGTAAGAGAAGTGGGTGACGAGAGCTGTGAAGCTGATTGTTTATGTAACACTAAGGCATGGGATCAATCCAAACAAGAAGTAATAATTATAGACTTTGAAAAAAACATCACTTTGCAATTCAGCTTTTAATAAATTGTGTCCAACATAGTTTAGTGTCTCAGATGGGGCTTTCAAACTCAGAAGCAGTTGAAGGATATGTTTGAGGGACAGCTGAAGATTTGGTTGCCTTGCAAGGTAACCAAGGTACACCTTTGCAGTTAATTCAATAGAAGCTGGAGATAATGAATATCTTCTAAAATTAGGTGGTTTTGAATAGATGGAAGCTTTCTGGAATAGAAATAGCTTTCAGGATAGGGGTTGTTATGATAATCAGCCCGCGATCAGGGTCATCTGCTAACTTTGTGAAAAATGTCCTCTACTTATTTCACAGAAGCCTAGAATTTATGTAATCAGAAAGCCAGTCTTTCTTGGTATCCTTGCTTGGCCTCAGTGCTACTGTTCCTAAGAAGAACATTTTTCAGACTCTTCAGTGTGCATGGTTTTGATACCTACTTTTGTAAATTTTACATTTGGTAGGTACGAATTGCATCTGTAATCTTTGGATAATGTAGCACAATCAAACAGAATTTTCAAAGTGAGTTTTCAAAGAAATTAAATAACTTTTAGTGGAATAGCACTTGAACTGTATTAATTTTACATATGAAATTTGAATTTTATGAATGCACATAGAAACTGCACAATTCCGTTTGTTTGCTCCTTTTGATCTCCCCCAACGAAACAGTGGAGTCTTGTTAGATGGCTGTGAAGATACATGCAGGCTAACAGAATTTTATTTAAAGCTGTTGAGTTTTATTGAAACTTGGATCATTAATTTTATACTATCTGATTAGTTAATTTTAAAACAGCTGATTATAACAACTAAAAGGATAACGTATATTGCAAGCTGCCTTAATTTTGAAGTGGTAGAAAGACTGGATATTCAGGAGCAGTTAGGATGAGAAAATGAAAATAATTAAGCAATATAGTTTAATATTTATTATCACAGAACAGAAACGAGTTTTCGACCAATGCACTCTTCCACAGTTCCTTCTTGTTTGAGCTTTTCTACCTTCGTGGCTCATATGATCTTTTCAGGGTTACATGAAGAGAAAGTATTTTTAGGAGAAAGAGAGATAGAGAGAAATATGGTGATATCTTTTTTTGCTTTTCTTTAGGCAAAAGGAGTCGTTGAATTTTCTAATTAAATGATAATTTGTCTCAGGCAGAGATTGTTAGTTTTAAATTTTATACCTGTATGAGAGTACATAGAATGCCATATCAAACGTGGAAGGTAATTGACAGGAGTTTCTTGGTGTTCTTACTGGGATTGTTCTATTTCTTCCTGTGACAGCTCTGAGGACAGTTAGATTTGACATAACTCCTAATCACTTGCCATTGGAAGACCTTAACAAGCATCACTAACTCTATTGTAACCATCAAGTCATCTAATTTGAACTAGTAAATAATAGGACAGTTCAATGCTTAACATCTGTGCTCCCTTTGCTTATGTTCTTTTCTCAAACTTCTGTGGAATCAGCAGGTGTGCTGTGGTTGCTATGTATATTGTGGTGCAACCTGGAGAATATCCTCTTCCTTCTCTACCTTGCTCTTTTGCTGTCAGAGTGATGCTATATGGCCAATTATTATGTACTTCCTAGGAAAAAAGATCAGTAGGACTAGGCAAAAAGTGCTTTATTAAGCTCAATAAATCTTTCAAAGTAACTTCGGCTAAATAGGTTGAATTACAGAAATTCCATTTAGCAGGTAAATATAAAAAGATTTTATAAGAAATCTGTGACTTTGCAAACATGAATAGTTGTAATGTCATCCCAAAGAAGTAAGGCCATGTGGCAACATGCAAATTGAAGAAGAAAACTCAGAAGCTGATAGCTTTGTGAAACAACTAAGGACATATTACAACATGCTCTTAGGGAAGGTTCACACTTTATCTGAGCTTGACCTTGAAAACAAACTGATTCAAACTGCTCCAGCATTTCTAAATGACATAAAAGGAAAACACAGATCAGTAAGAGCCCAAATATGCTTCAATAACTAAGTTTCTAATGTTATGTTTGTTTAATATTTTACACTGTGCTTCACTCTTTGGGAACATTTTACTTAGTTTACTGTTCCATTAATGTGTAGACTATTTTTTTTGTAATTTATTTAACAGAAGCTTTTGCAAAGTACATGAGCAATGACTTGCTAAACAGTCCCAGAAAAATAATTCTGAAAATATTTTAGTGCCCAAAGTGTTGTTGCTGAAATGGATGTAGGAACAAATGGAATCCTCTGAATTTATACATCAAAGTCACACTTGAGGTGTGAAAAAAATCTAAATACTCTGCATGACTACTTAAACAATAGGAGCTGTTTTTCCTGTTTTTCCTTTGGAGTTTGAAGATAAAAATACCTTTAATTCATGCTGGAAGCAACTATAATAGCAACAGTGCACAAACTGAGGTTCATGCATTTTTACCTTCATATGACATTTCAAACTATTGCATTTTAACTCAGTTTCTTGTAGAACAAACTGAAATGAACAGATCTCAACGAAAATGAAATATTAAAGGAAAAAATAGATCTGTGCCAGATGATAACATATGCCACAGAACAGGTAAGTTAATAATTGACAAAAGAGTCATTTCTTTAACACACTTAATCATATACAGTGTACGGTTGTTAAAAAGGAAATGTTCTAGTTTCAGGCAGTATTGACAGGTGACCTTGGTACTATTAATTTAAAAAATGAAATAATGTAACCAGAGTCCATTAGTGACTTAAATCTCCAGAAGTTGATATTGAATGAAAAACACCAAGAAATATTGGTGATGGTGATTTTTTTTTCCCCATAGTTTTTGAGATTTGGTACAAGTTATTGGTGTATTTGCTGTCTTGGTGATCAGTGAGGCAAAATTTGGAAAAAACAGGTAGAATACCAGGATCTATATTTGGATATGCTGGAGGCTTACTGAAAGATAAGAAATTATTTCTGTTCATAAAATGAGCTAATACAAGGTCTTGCAGATCACTTCAATGCCATTAAACACTTACAAAATTTATCTGGTCTTATGTTGATCCTATAAGATGGGGTTAGTTCCAGTCTTAATGAGGATCACCCATCTGGATGGGATGGGTGATCTGGATGGAATTCATTTCATGTGTTGTTATGGCATAATAACTTGCTAAAGAGCAGGCTTGAATTCTTTAGGTAATTTCTGTCATGTATATAATTTATTTTATTTTGTAGTAAACTGAAACATTAGTTTTTCAGTGCCTATTTTAGCTCAGTAAAGATCCTTCTTGAATGTCCACTTTGCGTCTTAACAGTATTTGCTGGTGTGTGGCCGTAGCCCTTGTAATAAGAACTGCTAAAGTTATTACATTCTATAGTAATATGCCACAAATTACTTCTTAAAAAAAAGATGACTCCTTTTACAATATCTTCACCACCAACCTCAACAGTTTGCTTCTTTCAGTGTCACCTGCAGTATCATCTATTTAGCTTTACCAGGAACGCCTCTTTTGTGAGAGATTCAATTTTAGATTGTCATTTACTCTAACAATGTTTATTCAGTTACTCTGAAAATCTCTTTAATTGCGGCTAAGATCATGGCAGGCATGCATGTAGCCTAAAACATGCAAACATTCTTTTTGGGTCAACAGGACTCAAGTCTGTCCATGTAATTAGAAAGGAATTGGGCAAACATGCATATTTGTATTTCTGTGATGCCTTTTATGGGGACTGCATCAAGGGTGACAACAGGCAATGCATAGAGAGGTTGCAGGTCCTCATTATACTAAAGACAGAGCAAATAATGATCAGGCCAAATACTTTTGACTCTTTCAGTGTTAGTTCAGTGCATGATTCAATCTTTTCTCTTCAGAAAAGCTGAAAAAAAAATCAGTTTTTTTATCTTCTTTTTAATGGAGTGATTTAGCTAATGGAGTATTAGCTCTTCTTTTGGTAAAGGATTTGAGAAAAAGCTCTTCACATTTTTATTACAATGTTTACAAAAACCCAAGTGTGATTAGAAAAGGTTTTAACTAATTTAGTGTTTGATGATGGGAATAATGTAACTTCTGATCTTTGAATTTCTTTCAGAAGACCTTTGCCTCTATTGGATTTCTCTTAGCAGATTGTATAATTATTAGAGGTACTATGAATCCTTCATGGGAAATTATTATTCTCTACCTTAGGATGAAATGAGAAAGGCTTTATTTCTTCTTTAACTTACTTGGCTGAGGAGAAAAGCAATTTCTGTAGTACAAGACCCTTAGCAGAATTATGTCACCTGAAGTTATCCTCACAGATCAACAGTAGCCTTGATCTATAGTTCAAATAATGGATTGACACTTAGTACCTGCATGAAATGTTTGTTCTTTGAAACTGTATCTGCTCTTTAGGACTTGAGGAAAAGCATGTAATAGAGGAATATGCTCTAAATCTACAGATAATTGCCTAAAAGTAATTTCTGCCTTGCTTGTTTTCTTGGTAACAAAAAAGAGGAGGAGTTTTAAAACCATCTCCGTTCAATGGTTTTTAAGCATGCTGTTAAAGCAGCACATGAAGAGCTGATCAGGGATGTGATGACTGACAGCAGTCTGTGCTGTCATGAGACGGTAAAGTTCAAGGTCATGAGGGAAGTGAGGAAGGCAAACAGTTTTACAATGACTCTGGGCTGTAGGAAACAAGGCTTTAGCTTGTTCTGGGAACTGTAAGATATGATCTCATTGCCTAGGGGGAGCCAGGGGGAAGGTAACTACTGGGGTGCAGGATAGCTGGCTGATGTTCAAGGAAAACCACAAGAACTTCAAAGCACAAGACTGCATTGCAACATGCAGGAAGTAAGCAACACCTTAGCCTGGCTGAATAGGTGACTCCTGATTAAGCTCAAACTTGGAAAGGAAGATGGAATAGGCTATAGATATACATGGCCTGGAAACATAGGGTTGAATTGCAAAAGTCAAAGCTCAGATGGGGGTGAAATTGGTGAGGGATGAGGACAGTAACAAGACAGGCTCCTGTAGGTTACACATATTGGGTTTGTGTGGCAAGATTTCAATAGCAAGGGGGCTACAGGAGTGGCTTATGTGAGAAGATGCCAATGCCAGCTGACTCCAAGACGAAAGTGCCGCTGGCCAAAGCTGAGTCAATCAGTGACAGTGGTAGCACCTCTATGATAACAAATCTTAGAAGGGGGAAAAAACTGCTGTGCAACAGCAGCCAGAAGAGACAGGAGTGAGAATATGTGAGAGAAGCAACTCTGCAGACACCAAGGTCAGTGAAGAAGGAAGCGGGGGAGGTGCTCCTGGTGCTGGAGTGGAGATACCCCTCCAGCCTGTGGTGAAGACTGTGGTGAGACAGGCTGTCCCCCTGCAGCCCATGAAGGTTAACAGTGGAACAGATATCCACCTGCAGTCTGTGGAGGAAACCACTCCGTAGCAGGAGGGTGTACCCAAAGGAGGCTGTGACTCTATGGAGAGCTTGCTCTGAAGCAGACTCCTGGCAGGACCTGTGGGCCCATGAAAAGAGAAACCCATATTGGAGCAGGTTTGCTAGCAGGACTTGTGACCTCATGGAGGACCCACACTGGAGCAGTCTGTTCCTGAAGGACTGCACCCCATGAAAGAGACTCACACTGGAGCAATTTGTGAAGAACTGCAGCTTGTGGGAACAACTTATGTTGGAGAAGTTCGTGGAGTACTGTCTCCCATGGGTGCGACCCCACACTGGAGTAGGGGAAGAGAGTGAAGAAGAAGAAACAGCGGAGACAACGTGTGATGAACTGACCACAACCCCTATTCTCCATCCTCCTGCACCACTGCAGGAGAGGAGGTTGAGAAATCGAGAAAGAAGTTGAGCCTGGGAAGAAGGGAGGGGTGGGAGAAAGGTGTTTTAAGATATGATTTTATTTCTTATTATCCTACTCTTTTTATTTGCAATAAATAAAACTAATTTGTCTGAGTGGAGTTTGGTTTGCCCTTAACGATAACTGGTGAGCGATCTCTCCTTGTCCTTATCTCAACCCATGAGCCTTTTGTCGTATTTTTCTCCCCCTGTCCAGTTGAGGAGGGGGAGTGATAGAGTGGCTTGGCGGGCAACAGCTGTCCAGCCAGGGTCAATCCACAGCAGCAACAAGTAGAATACCAAGGAAAATGGGGGACCCTTGTGAAAAGGGAGCTGAAAAAAGTGGAAGTATTCTATGCTTTCTGCCATTGCTTTTTACAGGTAAAGTTGGCTTTCAGGCCTTCTGTGTCCCAGTGGCAGAGTGGCAGACTCTGGGGGAGTGAAGTACTACCCATGCTAGAGGAAAATCAAGTTAGGGACCACTTCAGCAAAAATAAAAAAAAGAGGCTGATGAACAGAAGTTGTAGCATGGAAAATTCTAATTAGATATGTGGGAAAACAGTGTCTCATTGAGCTGGTTCAAACACTGGAGCAAACTGACTTTGGACACATTCAAAATTTGAGACAAAAGATGTGATGGGAGAAGGTGATGAGGGCAAGAAGCGTAGTGAGACTGGAAGGAGAGTCTGTAATGAGAGCAAGCTTAAGAATCAATTAGCTGCCAGGGTGGGACCAGAGACTGAACAGTTTGGGGAAAGGAGACACAGGGATGCACTCTTCTGGTCTCCACAGCATGGTGTGCTGAGGAAGGTGTTGGAACTAGGGAGGAATATTATGTGATTGAGTAATTAAAAGTCTGTCTTAACATCTATTCAAAAGGGAGGTGAAATTAATTTTTCAGATTATTCTAATTCTGGAATTCTAGTTCTTTATTTTTCTTTTAACGTACTTTGTGTGTCTTATTTGAAGTATATTGAATAATACAGAAATTTTATTTCAAATTGTTTTTAATTCAAACTACAGTGGAGCTGGGTTGAGGGTCTGGTTTCAATTGAAGGGGAGAAAAAGATAGTAAACAGATCTGATTTAAATATACATTTTAGTGGAATTGCTTTCCTGGTAAGGATAATTTCACACATCACCATTCCTCTGAATTTTTTAAATAACATAAACAGACAAATTACACAGTAAGGGAAATTTTCCCTTAAAAATAAGCAAAAAATCTTTCCTCAGCAGGCTCGCAAAAATCATATTTAAAAACCTCGCTTCTTTGTCACTATTTTAAAGGCTAAAACACTGGGCACAGATCCGTTTCTGATCATTTATGAGCTAATTACTGTACTTCGTACTGAAATAGCTCTCTGGGATTAAAAATTCTGGTTGCAGCTGTGGAAAGTGAAATTCAGAATATTAATGAAGCCAAGATTTTTATCTTGAGTATTTTTATTCAGTTGTTTGTATTCTATCCTTTTCCAGTATAAACAGAAATATAGGGACATATAGAGAAATATAGAACTACAACAAAAAACCTGAGAACCATTATTTCATTATTTTATAAACTTTCATAGCTGAGAGAGAAGAGATATATACTTTATATTATTGCACATCAAATATAAGTTCACCACCTTAATATCTTTGGAATAATAGGAAAATATAAGTGAGGAGCAGCAGAAGACAAAAGCTCTGCTAAGTTCAGACCAGTTTCTCATAAGGGATATTTTGTCTGTTAAGATTACAATCTATAATGCAGATTGAGACAATTATTTTAAAAGATATGCAAAGAATTTGACTAATTTCTTTCTTTCCCACAAAACTATTTATTGGGTCAACACTGCTACCTAAAACCTCTGTACATTTGTAATTTTTTTGGTGTGTGTGCCTGAGCAGACACAATGTTCCTGAGACTTTAGGCTTCCAGTGCTACACTTCAGCCTCAGCAGTCATCCAGATGCAAAGTAACCATCTGCCTTCAACTGGAGTTGCTGCTGCTGCTGAGACATCTTGATTAAAACTGGAGGAACATGGCTAAGCTACCTTACAGAAAGAAGCAGACCACTGAAATCTAATATTTCCTCTGAACCTTATTACTGCGAAAGAGGAAGTTCTTCCTCTCTCACCACGACTTGTCCCTGTGGCAATTGTCTTACAGTTGATTAATGAATCTGCAGACTAATTCATGTGTAGTCTGACTAGCCACTTCACCAGGGTGCTCCTCACACTCACACAGGAGCAGCCAGGAGCAGGTTGCTCTGACAGCACAAGTCCTCCCACTGGCAAAGCATTTCCTGGGGCCTCCTCTCATCAGGGCAGGAGCAGGCTCTGCTCTGGCTGATCTTGGCACACCGCATCCTACAGACAACCCCCTAGTTCCTAAAACATTTTGCTCTTAAAAGGGGAATGAAATTGACTGTTTTTTACTTCTGTGACTTGACTTAAAATAAAGCTTCCTGAAAAATATACTTTTCAAAGGATAAAAGGGAAGAAGAAGATTATTTCAAATTTGTGACCCACTGTTATTGGTGTGAGTCAAACTGTCAATAAACTCAGGTTGACAAAAGTAGTTCTGCATTTCTTGATAGTGGAGGAGCCTGTAAAATACTTCTTGAGTAAATAAACGTTTTTGAAAGGCCATTATTTTTTCTCTGCAATGTTTTCTTAAGAAGAAAAAGGAAGAAATATTTTTAGTAGCATTAGCTATTATAATTTTGTTTGGCAACCACAGCTTTTCCTCTAGGAGGAGGCTTCCATGAGGCACAGTGATTTGCCTGCTCAAATGTGTATTTCTTTGGATCTCTTTGGGGTTTTAATATTGACAGAAATGTGCTGGGCTGAGCCAGCACTATGTAATGGAATACAACAGAATAGCACAACTAGCCCAGGAAAAGTGTTTTGAGCAGCTGAACCGCATGCTTGCAGAAAGCTTCCCCATTGCGTGGTGACAGAGTGTTACACATCAAAAGTTACAAAATAGAGGCCTTGCCCATGCATGCAGTTATTAGAAAAATCACAGAAACAGTTTAACCACAGCACTCTGATTAAACATGAATTAAGTAAAATGGTTTTAAAAACTGCTTTGGAATGCCATTTTTCCGTAGTAAAGCACTTTTTACATGCATTTAACTTTATTATGAATACTCCCATTGATACCAACAGGACTGCCCTCAGCAATAAATTAAACACTTGTAAAAGTTTGCAAGATTAGCCCTTTCCCAGTGGAATTATTCTGAATACATATTGGCTCAATAGGGATGGGAGTACATCTAAGGTGATATATAGAGGTGTATTTCTAAACATAAAGTTCTGAAACTCTAAACTTCAGCCTTAATTTGGGATAGGTGGGCTCCACACTCTGCTACAAAGACTCCACAGGTCTAGTGTCCTGAATTTTAAATTATTCTAAATGATTTAAGATATAGTGACTATCAGGCTGTAGTTTAATTGTTTGGGATATGAGAGGTTTGGAAGCAATATATTTTAAGGAAGACCTGCCTCTCTCCATCATATCAGTGTGTGCATATGCATGAGTATCTATCTATATGCATATATGCATGGATTAATCCATTTTTTTTACTTGGAGAACAGCTCTACAAACAACTGTACTAGCACAACATAGATGTGCTATGGTGGAAACTCCATAAGCTCAGCATTCAGCCACAGCTTCTCCATTATAGAATTACTGCTTCAGTCTTACCGTGCCTAGCTTTAAGGGGCCTAAGCCCAGGGGTGAAACTATAACACTTAATGAAGATCCTCAATCTCTAGAAGATGAGAGAGTTAGATAGTAAGGATTCTAATGTGTAACACCGACTGATAGGATCATAATAAGGTCACCCATTGTGAAATGGAAAGGAGAAGGGTTTCTGCATTTTGTTGGAGACAAGCCTGTTTGTGAAAGAATAGTAGCAGAACATACAATGCCAAAAGAGAAAGTAATTTTTTTTAGAGTGAACTGCTTAATAACTGAACCCAGAGCAGAGAATCAGGTAATAATAACTTATCACCTACAGCTTTTCAATATAAAGAATGGTAGGCATTGGAAGGGACCTCTGGAGATCATCTAGTCCAACCCCTCTGCTAAGACAGGTTCGTATACAGCAGGTTGCACAGGACAGTGTCCAGGCAGGGTTTGAATCTCTCCAGAGAAGGAGACTCCACAACCAGAAGTAAGAGAGTAAAAGTGAATGTGATTTCAAGGGTTTTATGGAAATACTCTAAAAGGATATTAGAAAGAAAAGGAATCAGTACAAGAAGAAAGTATCTGCATACACTGCAATTGGCCTTTAAGAAGCATAGAAAAGCAAAAATGACATGGCAATAATTAAAAATATACAGTATCACATTTTTCTGTAGAGTATTGCCATCAGAGTCAGTGAAAGTCTGTTACAGAGATCAGTGACAATTTGTGTCTTTTGAGGAACGAAGAATACCTTTAAATATTCTGTAGCTGCTGATAAAAATCAGGTAAGGGGATATTTGGAAATTAGTATCTGTTCTC
>NW_010195729.1:60150-78087 GCF_000695765.1 Mesitornis unicolor
CAGAGAGGCAGAATTTCTCATACCTATCTGCTGTCAGTTTGATTGATATAACTGTGGAGAGGGAGTTCATGCTTAGCTTGCTTAGCAGTTGTTTATTAAGAATGGATAATAGTAGCACATGACAGATCTAGCTCTATTGTGGTAGGTGCAGTCCTTCCCAAAGAGCTGGCATTTAGACAATAATAAATAACTCTAAACAAAGAACAACTATTGTATGACAGAAACCTAAAGAACATTTATTGTTAGCTTCTTCCCTGGAGTCTCTTGCTGCTTCTGTGCTTGCGCCTTTCCCAGATACGACATTTTGCACTTGTTTCAAAGAAACCATTTCAAGACAAAAACTGCTTAAAAGTCATTGTGCTGCTAACTTAAGAAATTACATCATCAAAATATTATTAAAGTGTTGTTACAGTGGTTGATTTACACTTGGTTCTGTCTTTAGCTTGCTGTAGGAACTGCTTGGAATCACAACAGAAAATGTTTGGCAAAAAGTGACAGCCCGAATAGCTTTCTTAATGGTGATTTTTTTTCTTTTGTTAAACTAAATTCAAAAATTGTAAGCTGCAATATGAAATTAGAGTAATCAAATTCTAAAATATATTTTAGTATAAAGAATACCCATTAAAATAATGGAGAACAAATAGTAAAGGTCTATTAATGGCTGCATGTGTAACAAATCTAACATGAAGGAAGGAATTATCATACTCTCACACACACACACTCACTCTCACACATACTTGTTTGCATTATAAATTAATGTGGAAGCCTTTCATTGGTGAAATGGGAGAGCCAGTTGTTTCCAATCACATGCACAAGTGAAAGCATGGGTGTAACTAATTATGCAGTCACTTGTGTCTTAGATGGAAAAAGGATTAACTCTCCATGTGCTGCATTTTTGCTCTCCAAATGCAAGATAGGGTCAATTAGCATTTTATGTTTTCTGATATGTAATAAAAGACCCTTAAACTAGAAATGTGAAAGAAAAGCCCTGTGGAATGTTACTTTTTAATGTGGTTACACAATGAATGGATTTCTTTGTTGTAAATTGAAACTATCCGCTGGATTAGATTGATGTACATACAAAAAGTAGTATTTAGAATGCTTTTTAAGAATAAAAATATTTACATATATTTGTATTATAATAAACTTAATCTTGGAAATGTAGTAGTTTTAGATTGTTGTATATGGTTTCCTTAGCAATGCATAAACATTACAAATTAAAATCTGAGCGCTCCTTTCTTCTTTCAGCCTGACTTCAGTTTTGGCATGAGTAGAAATCATCCTCTCACTCTGTGGGATTTTTTTCCGTATTTAGTAAGGTTTTATTTAATATGCAGTTCTAATATATATTTGCCTCATCATGTCTTAATTCTTTATATCTTACAGTAATGCATATAGCTTAGGCATATATAAGGAAATTCTTCAGTAGAGATTATAAAATATAGGGTGAATATTTTATCTGAAATTATTTTATTTAAATCAGACTATTTCTGTTTGTTTGAGTGGTCATGACTAACAAAAGCATACTTATGTTCTGTGGTGCATGCTGCTTCCCATTTAAATATATGGGCTGGAATCTCCTTTTGTGACAAATGTTGTATTTGCCAAAATGTAATATTTTGTTAGAGAAACTTGTAAGAAAACCAAATAAAATTAAAGGCCAGTTAACTCAGTTTATATTGGTTACTCCATGAGTTTGAGGAAGTAGGCATAAAGTGAAAGTGAATTTGAATGTGCTTCCTCATGTAAGCATTACAGTCACTGGACTACAGAGTACAACAGCATCTCCTCAAGTCTCTCCTGTGTGGTGCTTTTCCCTTTTGCACACAGTACTTTAATGTTCGTTAAAGCAGACAGTGTGAGATGTGAATAACATTTTAGCCTATGGGTTAAGGCACCTGGGTTCCAGTCCATAGTCAGGAAAATGTTTAATAATTTATGCAAAGCAAACAGGCTGAAAAGAAAATACTGAGGAAGTCTATTGAAGGATCTTAGTGACTTCTAGTTAGTTAGAGTTAACGGACATCTTTGTATGGCTATTTTGTATGGCAGCTGTAAGCACTTCCTGCTCCTGAAAATCGGGTCTCTAGAGCTGCAACATTTCCAGAAATTCCTACACAATTACTGAAGCTCTTCAGTCTTGATCTAAGAGGAGGAAAGAGCTTATGCTGTTTATGCTTATGGACTTAGCCTCAGTCAGATAACTGTACCCTCTCTGTTTTTCTTATAGTGAAAGGAAGGAAAGTAAGAAACACTTCTCTGTAGGGTGATCTGGAATGTGAATCTAAAGCAGATGCTCTGATTTTTCTCTTAGAAACTGTCTATCTTTATTAAATATCAAATTGGTTCTTGATAGTCTCTGCCTCAAGTCAGGCAGCATGACAACCCCTGCTATATCTGTTGTAGTAACCAGCCTGTCCAAAGCACAACCCTAACATGAGAAGGAGTTGTGTATTTAGGACCCTAAGAACTGAACAGAACAAATACTCGGTGGGCACATACAGTAGTATGTATATGATGTTTCTAGGCATTTGAAAGGTATCTGTCATTATACTTTTTTTTTCCCCACCAATAAAGAAAAGTTTAACTTCTCTGTGCATGAACATAAACACTTAAAAAAATTAAAAAAAAAAAAAGAAAAGAAAAAAAGACAGTGGAAAAGAGAGTATGATCACATTCCTATTTATCCAACTCAGTGCCTGTACTAGAAATGCACATGGGCTATTTACTAATAAATTTGACCTCTTAGTTACAGTAAACCCTTTCTGGTGCTTTTGTTTCAGTAGGTTTAGTTGAAACAGTCAGGGAAATCATGAACATATGACTGGAAAAGAGCAGATGGAACATGGGAAAGGACAGAAGTATTTCTCACAGTGAACATGTTTTGCTGATGTTGCGTTTGCAGTATTTACTGAAAGGCTATCCTTTTTAACTTCTCTGTTACAATGAACTATGATAAACAATTGAATATCTCCTGCTATGGAACATACCAAACCATATTTGGGGGAGTACAAGAAGGCAGGGATTGTAGGATTAGTATAATTTTCTGTATCTATTCCCTCCGAAGAATACAGCAGTTCTCAAATGGGAATTGCTTTGGCTTTGCTGAAGAATGTTTCCAAAAAACAAGAATTGGAAAACACTGCTATCTTGTGGCTGAAGGGTGAACAACAACTGAAGAAAACTGTTTAGTTCCTTATCTATTAGATCCAGCTCTGTATCAACAATAATAGCTTTTTCTTGCATAAAAACTGGAGTCTTGAAAAAATAGATAATTTGTGAGACTTTTAGCCTGGGGGAACTGAAGAACTTCTCCAGATAAACCGAGTTCTCCTCAGATTCTGACTTATGTTACACTCCTAAATTCAAAATACCAATGTCAGGTTTTTAATTCTGGAGTTTGCACACCTGTCTGGTTAAATACAGTTTGAGCATGTTGACTTGACAGAAAGAATGCCATTAGTGCATGTTATCCAAAATTTTCTGAGTGTGTTTGTGAATGCTAGTTCATTGCAGATTTTAGCTAAGACAAATAGGTGTTTAAAATTTTAGAAGTTCTTTGCACTTTATTTTAGAAAGTTCAGGCATTTGATTTCTGACTTCCAGTGCTAAGGGAGCAAACTGTCTTCTCTAGTCTTAGCCAACAATTTATCTGTTATACATCCTGAGATCTTTTGTAGACTGATCTTGCACCTTCTTGAAAACATAATTTTGACTGACTCTAATAATGCAGAGCTGAGGTTTTTGTGATGAATTTCCATCGACTTCAGTGGAGTTCTGTGCAATTCAGTAGAATCCAAAAATGTAGATGTTAATATTTTTTTTTATCACTTAACAATCTCCTATCAATGAAAAATGTGCTTTCAATTTCTGTCTATTCTTTTCAATATTAGCTATGAATTTTATTTCCAGGATATGATCCTATCTTAATTATGGCTATTGGATTTCTCTCTGTAATATCTGTATTCTGTGACTGATAATCTGTTCTCTGTCTGAATCCCAGTGAAGCCTTCAATCCATAAAACTGCTTGCTTTGTTCATTAATATCTTAAACTTGGAATAATACAGTGGCTTTGGGGACAGCGATATCTTTTAAAATAATACATTCTAATTTACTAATATCTTTACTACAACTTAAAACATAATATTATTTGTTTGGGAATACTCTCACTATAATGTTGGAGTTCCTAACATTTAAATGTATATGTTGTGTTTTTTCTTCACATATGTCTGACATTTTTTTCTAGATATACTGTTAAAATTTTTAAACCAAAGAAGACAACTTCTGATTCAGTCCTTATACAGATCACAGTAAGCCACAAAAAGTAACCTTAATAAGACATGAATTTGAGTCATCAAGGCTTTCAAATGGTGGAGCTCCTATCTACCTTTAACCCTCCAAAACTAAACTTAAATTATTATTCTCAGGCCATTGATAATGTCAAATAAAAAAAAAAAAGAAAACAAAACAAAACTGTGTTGATAAAAAGGAAGTAATATGCCAAGGAACAAGGAATGCCTGCTTTGCATTCAATCCTTCAGCATGGAGCCCATCTGAAAAGTGATGATTTAGCAGGACTGGTGTTGGCATGGTTAAATGCACATGATTCTGAGTGCTGTATGGTTGAAGGATTGCTGTGTCTCATAAATACAGAGGGAAAGAAAAACTACTAGCAGAAACAGGGAAATGTGTGACCACATGTAACATTGTGAGAGGAGATAGGATAGGAGTTTTGGCAACAGAATTTTGCTTGTAAATGGGTCAGGAGTGGATTGGAAGGCTCTGAGTCAAGGTCGAAGAACCCCTTCTGTTCATATACATTTCTTTGCTTCTATTCCCCTCGGCTCCACATTTCATTATCACAAGATGAATGCTGCATGCATTCAGAATGCTCAGAATTTGAGACCTGTGATAACAATGGAAGGAGTTCTCGCTCAAAACCCAAAATGGTTTGGTGTTTTTAGCTGCAGCAATTCTCTGTGTATGCTGGAGAGCACCCTAGGTCAGCAGAAATAGCTGTGAACATGTTCTGTGCTCTAGTAGTGCACGGCAGAGCACTTTTTGTTTGAATAAATCCGTGTGCTTATCTGAAAGTAATCCAACTGCTTCATGTCCTTCCTCATTCCCCAGTATCTAAAATATATCAGCCTTTACCTTCCAATCTCAATTTCTTTGATAGCCCTTAATTCTTAACATCTCTTGAAAACACTGGTCATTCTGGGTACTGGACACTGTGATGTGGATAGGTCGACAGTGGGGCTCTAGCCAGTCATGTTCAGCAAAATGAGTTAATTACAGGTTTTGGCCCAGGTTAATGCATTATGATCTATGTGATGTATTGTAATAGACACAAAAGTCCTTGCTTGGTAGAAATATTGGCAATTGTTTCTTATGAATTATTCTTGTATGGTATTTAAATGGAATGAATATGAAATAGTGCTTAATGAAGGTTGACTTCCCCCTTTAAAATAGTCTTACAGATTCTCTTGGCCTGTTTAATCTCTGTAACAAATTAAAATATATGACTAATGTGCTTTTTTTTTTGCCTCTGAGCTCTTTAGTTAGAATGCTGTTATTTGAGATCCTGGAAAAATCATTCTCTTTCTTCTAGAGCTTAGTTGCCTGAATGTACTGCATTTCAGATTGAATCTTTTCTAAATTTGTCTCTGTCCAAAGAAGTAAACCCAAACGACAGGTTTACTGGTACAATGCTTCGTAAGATATTAAAAGATCTAGGTAATGTTTCCTTTCTTTCCTTCAGTCTTTCAGATGTTTCACTGATGCTTTTCAGGCGAGATGTGTATAAACCACATGGCAAGTGGGTTGACATTTCAGTTTGAGTCATGTCAATTGAAATCAACCACCTCATGTTAAAGTATATCACATTTGGACTACGGATTTTGACAGCTTTCATTGAAGAAGTATTCCTGAAAATCTCTGTTAAAATCTACTAGGATAAAACAGACTACACAAGCAGGGCAAATACCATCTTCTCTTGAAAAAGATTAATTGGGAGGAACTGATGGAATACTTACAATTAGAGAGAGATCGTTTTTTGTTTGGTTGGTTTGGTTTTTTTTCGGGGGGTTGTTGGTTTTGTTTGCTTGCTTGCTTGCTTTAAGAAATAATGCTTTTTGGATTTGGAAAGTGTTTAATGAGGTTATAGAAGTACTGGATGAACTGAAAAAAACTGAAAGTCTGACTTGTGTTGATGCCTTGAGTTTTTGAAACTGGACTCAAAGCCATACATCCAGAAGGCTAAGGAATTCTATCGAGGCTGCTCCTGCTGCTAAGAGAACTAGTAATTTCTAAGAGTTCCTGTTTCAACAGTTAGATTTTCAGGGAATGGGACAGAAAGCAAGAAGCAGGGGATATTAAAGGAATAAAAAGGTGCTCTTGATAAGCTCAGCTGGTCATCTGAAAGGCAGGCTGCATCTTATCCTCACATATCATCACTAAGGGAAATGTAAAAGTTGTTGATGTTGAAGACCCTGTTTACTATGGTTTTATATCTGGTTGAACAAAGTGTATTTTTTCCTATCTTTTTCTATGAAAACCCTGGAAGGAATTATTGACTAAAAAAATTGACTAAATGTTTGAGAAATGATGGAATCATACATTCTAAAAAAATTTATTTTCTGCAATCTCAGTGAGAAATTGAAGGAAAAGTTGAGGTTGGTCACAGATTCCCTGGCACTGTGACTCCCTCCTCGATGACTTTATAGCTCTGTGACTCTATGACTCTGTGATTCCCTCCTCTGTGACTGTATGGCTCTGTGAATCTATGGCTTTGTGACTCTCCAACCCTGTGACTCCATGGCTCTTTGAATATATGCCTCTCTAAATCCCTTCTCTGTGAATCTATGGCTCTTTGGCTCTATGCTCTGTGAATCTATGGCTCTGTGAAACCCTCCTCTGTAAATCTGCGTCTCTGTGAGTCTGTGGCACTGTGACTCTTTCAATATGTGATTACACGGTTCTATGACTCCATGGCTTCGTGACACTATGGCTTTGTGACTTCCTTCACTATGACTCCATGGTTCTGTGACTGCATGGCTCTGTGAATCTATGACTTTGTGACCTGATGGTTCTATGAATCTGTGATCTATGACCCCCTCTTCTGTGACTCCATGAATCTGTGACTCTGTCTTCTATGACTCTTTGTGTCTGTGACTTCGTGACTCTATGATACCATGGCTCTGTGATTCTCTCTTTTGTGATTCCATGGATCTGTGGCATTATGACTCTCTGATTCTGTGGCTCTGTGACTCCCTCCCTCCTCTGTTACTATGGCTTATTGCCTACATGACTCTGTGACTCTAGGGTTCTGTGACACAATGGCTCTATGACTCTGTGACTCAATGGCTCTTTGACTACATGGCTCTGATTCTGTGGCTCTATGACATCCTCCTCTGTGGCTCTTTGACTTTGTGACTCTGTGACTCCTAGGCTCTCTGACTGTAAGATGAGCGCTGTACCTCTGTGAAGTCACAATGAAGCTTAGTGTCACAGGGTGGGCACAGTCCCTCTGTGATGTCAAAGAAGAGCGTGGTGCTGGAGGCTGAGCGCCATCCCACTGTGACATCACAGAGGAACATGCTGCCACAGGATGGATGTCATCCCTCTGTGAAGTCACAAAGGCCTGCACTGCCACATGCTGGGCACTATCCCTCTGTGATCACATAAAGGAAAACGGTGTCGCAGGCTGGGAGGTGTGCCTCTGTGACATCACAGAGGAACTCAGTGCTGCAGGATAGGCACTGTCCCTCTTTGAAATCAATGAATAGCTTGGTGCTGGAGGCTGGGTGATATCCCTCTATGAACTCACAGAGATCTATGCTGCTGCAGGCTGGGCAATTTGCCTCTGTGAAGTCACAGAGGAGTGCAGTGACAGAGGCAGGACACCATCCCTGCTTGACATTACAGAGAAGCATGCTGTCTCAGGCTGGTCGCCAGACCAATTTGATGTCACAGAGCAGCTCGGTGTCACAGGGTGAGTGCTGTCACAAAGAGGATCTCTCCGACAGGCTGTTTGACATCCCTCTGTGAGGGCACACAGGGGTGCGGTTCTGAAGGCTGGGAGATGTACCTCTGTGATGTCACAGAGGAGTGTGCTGTGGTAAGCTGGGCTTCATCCCTCTATGAGTTAACAAAGGAGCTCAGTGTCATGGGGTAGTCACGGTCCAACTGTGACATCAAGGAGGAGCATGGTGCAAGTCTGGGTGGCATCTCACTTTGACACCAATGAGGAGTGTGATTCCGCTGGCTGGGTGACATCCCTCTGTGTCATCACCGAGCAGCAGCATCACAGCTCCTCTTTGATGTCACACAGGGGTGGTGCCTACCCTTGCAACATTGACGTAATGACCTCTGTGACGTAACAGAGGTATGTCTCCCAGCCTGTGGTACCAGACACCTATGTGACCTCACAGAGGGAATTTCGCCCAGCCTGCAGTACCACGCTCCTTTGTGACATAATATGGGGCCTGCTCCCAGCCTGCAGCACTGCACTTCTCTCTGACATCACAGAGGGACAGTGCCCTCTGTGACTCTATGGCTCT
This sequence comes from Mesitornis unicolor, assembly GCF_000695765.1. Classification (NCBI taxonomy): domain Eukaryota; kingdom Metazoa; phylum Chordata; class Aves; order Mesitornithiformes; family Mesitornithidae; genus Mesitornis; species Mesitornis unicolor. Next base: position 68,713 of record NW_010195729.1, read on the forward strand.
GTGATTCTATGGCTCTGTGAATCCATGGCATTGTGGCTCGGAAATCTGTGACTCTGTGAATCTATGGCTTTGTGACTCCATGACTGTAGGACTCTGTGACTCAATGGCTCTTTGACTGCATGGCTCTGTGATTCTATGGCTCTGTAACTGTATTCTTCTGTGACTTTTCTCTCTGTGACTCTTTGGAACTGTGAATCCATGGCTCTTTGACTATGGCTCTGTGACTTGACTGTGATTTGATAGCTCTGTGACTCTCCCCTCTCTGAACCTATTGCTCTCTGACTATATGACTCTCTTAATCCATGGCTCTGGGAATCCATGGCTCTGTAACTCAATGGGCCTGTGAGTCCTCCTCTCTGATGCTATGGCTCTTACAGTAAATGGATCTTTGAGTCCATGGCTCTGTGGATTCATGGTTCTCTGACACTATGGCTCTATCACACCCTCCTCTGTGAATCTGTGATTCAGTGATTCTATGGCTCCATGTCTTTCTGAGTTGATGGCTCTGTGACTCTATGGTCTGTGAGTCCATGGCTCTTTTAGTCTATGGCTCTGAGACTCTTGGATCACATCCAGGTCATCTGTCTTGGGTCTTTCCCAGAGAACACCAGGCTTTTTCTTCCTGCACCTCCTTACACCCCATCTTCTTGTGCAGAGAGAAGGGGAAAAAAGAATCCCAAAACCTAAAAGAAATGAGGAGCACAAGTACAGGTAAAAATTGAAAAACTGTCCTTGGGTTTGTTTAAACATTGCTGGCAACAAACAAAACATTGGCGTGTTCTTAGTATGAAACCAAAACTCCGAAACAAAATCTCACTAGCTACTATGAAGAAAATAACTCTATCCCAGCTAAAGTTATGATAACAACTCATTTTCTCTAAATCGAGCACTGCTGTTCCCTCAGAAATGCAGCTCTGGTGAAAAAGAAAATAGAATTCAACAACTCAATCCCAGTAAAAACAGGACAATTGGAGGAGCTGTGCATTATTCTAGGAGTTTTGAATAATCAGCATTCATTTTTCTATAGATCTTTGCTAACACAGTTACAGAAGGAGAGTGGCACCTAACTGATATGGCTAAAAAGTAAAAAAAATAAAATAAATAAAAAGCCCTTCGTTAAAATGTTCTAGTAAAATTTGACTTCTTACTAGTGCAGGCCTAGCAAAGAGTTTAAAAGGTCTACAATTCCCCATTAACATTTCCTGCTGTAGAGTGTGTATTTTCTGACTTTCGTGATGCTGTGATTATTGCATGTCTGACAAATTTTTCTTATCCATACTTTGGCTGTATCCATGCTGGCTCTGCATAGCTTGCTTCTCTTCTCTGTGGTTAGAAAAAGCCATGTGGATTAAAGTGTGTGATTTGGCAGATAGAACTTATGACTGTGCTGCTAGTGTTTTTCCAATGCATTGTAATAAGTCTATAAAGTAGTCCTGGTGTTGGATAAAAGAAGGGCAGTGTAACACACCTCTCATCTCAGTTTGTGTAATGAATATACACTTCAGGTTTTCTCTGGTTCCTGTAACTGCTGCATGGGAGTGGAGGGTCAGAAAAGTCATAGTGACACAGGGAATATTTGAATTCCCACTCTTTTCCTGACTCATCCAACAGTTGAGTCTAAGACAAGGAAGGGTCAGATTCTTCTCAGCATTTCTCCTATAAGGTCTGCATCTTTAGGTAGCCTTTAAGGTTGTGACTAAAGCATGTAAGCAACACAGCCTACTATAGTCTGGCTAACAAACACGAATCTCTGAATGAGGACAAGTGCAGCAAATAGATAGTCTGATGGGAAACAGCAAAGATGCAAATCAAAAGACATGCTTTTTTTTTTTAAGCAAATGAGGCTTGTGCCTCTGTGACTACATTTCTTGAGTTCAATCTCAACATTTAACAACCCACCAAAGAGAACTGAATTATCTATGTGCTATGGATCACTTACAGATGAGCAGAATGAGTCCTCCTATACAAAAGTATTTACCATTGTGACTGCAGCTGCAGAATTGGGCACATTTTCAACTTTCAGATGAGAAGAAACTTGGCTGGAAAAAATAACTGAAACCTGGCTGAAGACCCCTTGCAGAAGAACTCTTCAGTAAGTCAGGTTGTTTTATATTTCACTTACTTTGTCAGACATTTACTGGAGATTAGATTGAGAATTCCTTAACAGAGAGATTTGGTATCCTAGTCCAGTCTATTTTAATTGTTCTGAGTACAATCTTATCCTACAGATGCTATGTGAACAAAAATAATAGATAAGCAGTAAGCATTATTATTAAAGTGCCTGAAAATGGCAAACTCTTTTAATCTTGTTCCTTTACATATAATGAAATTTTTCAAATATTATAATTCATACAGATTCATAGACCAATGTTAAAGCTTTCAAGAATTTCTGTTTTTGATGAATCAGTATTACATGTTAAGCTAGTTCTGAATACAAACTGCTCTATTCACTTACAGATGAATAGCAAAATAATTCTGGAGCTTGTGGAAGTGTTAGGGATCCAAGGGAACCATGGTGTTCAAAATCTCATTACGTATTTTGTATTTCAGCCTCAACTATAGTCACATTTGTCATCTTCTAATTGCTATTTGGCTTAGAGCCCTGTAAATTCTAAGAAATATTTAGTGAGTTAACTTTTATATTGTCTATACAAGTGTACGGTTTTGACTCCCTAGAACAAGTTTTGCCACAGACCAATGACTTGTATGGAGTCAAGAAGTAGAGTCTGAAGTAACGAGATGCACCTACTAGCAAAACCATAAAAGTCTGGTACTTAAGCAGTACATGTAAAACTAGTTAGAAAACACCGCATATATATTATTTGGTTTTACCATTTGGTTCTGTGAGAGATCATTATTTTTCTTTTAGAATCTCCAGTAAATGCATTTTTATGTACCCTGAGGTGAAATTTTGAAATAAAGGCACACATCTTAATTCAGAGGTGCAAGTGCAAGAAGAGCTTAGTATATGAAAGCTGCAGCTAGAGCATGACAAATGATGTCAGTGGAGGAGATGCCAGATCTGTGTAAAGAACAGCCAAATCTACAGAGTATGACAAGAACAAAAGTCCAGTGGTAACTTTGAACTTCTTAACACTTCAACACTTCAAACGCAGGCATCTGAACTTCAATAATGAAATATCTTACACTAAAGACAGAATGCATCTGTTGAGTGCAAAAGTTTAAAACACAAGTTTTTAAAACAAATCGCTTCTCTGCTCTACTCTGCTTACTCCTGGTAGTGTATTTTTTCCCCTTGGTCTGATTTTGTGGTTTAACAACTTTCTCTGGTTGCAGCAAACTATATATAGCCCTGTCTAGGGCCCTGAGAAAGTTTCCTTCTTTCTGTCTTCTCTTGAGTCTGGGTTTGCTCTGCTTACAAACAAGTTCCCTGGTCCACTCAGAGAAACTACTAGTCTTGTCCTCAGTCTTTTTCTATCTGCCAGCAGGGAAGTTTCTCTCACCTTAGCATGTTCAGTTGCTTGTGGGGTAGACCTGCACCAGAGGGTCTACCTGACCTGGGATGGAGTAAACAGAGTAGCTTCTTGCTGTCCTGTTGTGCCACTTTTAAGCAAAACATAGAACGTGAACTGCAAATAAACAAAGACAGCAGTTTTTGCACTCCTCATAATTTGCTGCCAGACACAAAGAATTGAACTGAGAAACAACTGGTATCACAGTCAGACAAATTTCAGCACAAATTTGTCCCTTGCAGTGTAGTTGTTTCATTATAAATGAAAATACATTTGTAACCTTTGAATGATTGTAGACTCTGAAAAAAAGATTGATTTGGAGTCAGCCTACTCAACAGCAGCACCTGGAATTAAATCACTCAACCATTCATTACTTTCTATCATTAAAGCTGTCCTGTGACCCCACTTTATACCTTGCTGTCCCAGATTTCAGAAACTGGCGCATCTTTGAAGAAATGTTTGAGCGTGTCCCTGATCTTAGCATTTTTCTGCCATCCCTGACTGTCCCCTTCATCCCTGCCCCTGGGGCTCTCTACACATTGCCCACAGCCCAGGACACCATTTCAGCCTCCACAGGGCTGTCAGTCCCTGCCTCAGTGGTGCCACAGCAGGGCCAGTCTTTGGCTCCCTACAGCCCTGCCTGGGCCTGTGTCCCAGGTGGGCCTTGGCCAAGCCATCACCATGAACTTGTCTGATGGCCTGGTCTCAGCCTACCCAGCTCTCTCCTGGTGCAGTGGGATGGGACCTAGCAAGAGAGCACCCAACAGCTCCAAGTGCCTGCCCTGTGAGGAGCTGGCAGCCATTGTTGCTCTCTCGTCTTCTCAAGGCTGTCTTCTCAAGTTTGGGTTTTTTTTTCAGGTTTTAATTTAAGCCATGTTTGCTTAGGTCTAGAAACTGACTGATGCAGCCTTTAGACATGCACAGGCTGTTGCATTTTTTTAATGCCTGTCAACAGCTGTTGGCTATACACACTTCAGATGGTTTTACTTCCCTTTCCTGTCACCTGACTTGGAGTACCTGCATATCTAGGGTCTCCCAGCAGGACTAGGCCTGTCTCAGTATGACTCTCATGCCCTCTGAGGCTGTGCAGTAGATGCCCGGAGTGTGCTTGGGGTCAGGGGCAGGATCCCTCTCAAACCTCAATGGCAGCTGTGTGAAAGGTGACCTCAGCAGTATGGTAGGGCTGCCACATGCAGGATGGAGCCATCCTGGGGTCTCCTCGCACCTGAGCTGCAGGCTGGGTGATACCGGGCAGCCACAAAGGATGGCCAATGTGCTGTGCCTCCCTCTGCCCCATGGGGTTCATGGAAAGGAAATGTACCTTCTCCAGAGAGCAATTAGCTCAGTATATCATGAGATACCCCACCTCAGGATAGCGGTTTCTGAGTATCTTTTACTGAAGTGATCAAGTTGGGCAAAACCGTCCCAGTTGGTGATGTTCTTCAATGCAACTGCCTTTTGCACCATGAGTCTACCCAGCCCCAGTCCATGACTGACTGCTTGACAAAGTACTCACAGACTGTTTTGCCTGTTTTCTATGCAGAAAAGTTTGCATGAACAAAAGAGGTATCCCTAATAAGAAGAGAAATGTTATTGTTTTTCTTCTTTTTTTTTCTAGTATCTCTTACCGAAAATATTAAATCTGAAGTGCCAGCCTAGATTTCTGTTATAAGAAAATGCCATATTGGCAGGCATACTTTGTATTGTTTTGTAGATTTTAACTAAGTTATTTCATGTGTTTAATTACTAGGCTTAACTTTTGTGATAGGAAGTGCACAAGTATTATTTCTGGCTAATGATATCTTGACTACATTATACTGTTTTGTGTGTGCTTTTGTATGTGCATGTGTATAAAATACACAACATTTTTAGGCATTTTTGAATAGTCATTATATCTTTAACCAACTAATTTAGAAGGGAGATGTTTAAACAACAGCAAACCCTACAATTTAGAATATCAACAGATGTTTCCACATGCAGCTCAAATATTGGGACAAGCTTCAATAGTTTGGGTATTTCTATGCGTCAGCACACAAAACAATACTCCTAAGAATATTTATTGTCTTGTCAAAAGCTGTAGTTTCATCAACTAAAACTGAACAGCACTTAAGACAATTCATTCTGGTGGTGGAAACATTTCTCACTGTAACTGTAGCAATTTACAAATGCTTCCTTAATACTTTGTTGGTTGCTGCCATGTGGAAGTTGGATAGCTTCACCAGGAATTTACTGGATTTGAAATGTGTATGGACGAAACATTACCTTCTATGGGAAAAGGAATTCTGATAGAAAAAACCCCAATCTATCAATTATTTTGTTCTGAGCCAGGAAGCTGTTTTCATAGGAAGTGGATGTGTGCTAATTAGACTTAAAGAAATTTCTTAAGCCTCCTGCTGCTTCATTGCCATTCTTGGATTTGTTTAAACTTATGCAAATAAAGGCACCATGGATTAATATATTATCTGCAAAACAATGCAGTAATGTCAAAATACTTTTGTCACAGCAGAAAGGATGGAAATCAAAGAAAGCATGAAACAAAACATGAACTAGAGGAGAAAGTCATAACCAAAATAACAGAAAATAGGCACCTAACTGGTATGAACGCCTCTCACCAAGAACAAACAAGTGCTCACCATAGCATTTTTTTCTATGGTTTATGGTTCTTTATGCTTTCAAGGTTATTTCCTTAGTCCATTGTTCAAGTTTGCATCAGTAAACATGATTTGTATTCATATCCATTTACTCTTAACTTCTGGAGAAAGCTTTAATTAAATAACTTTCCTACTATTGGAATTGTGTGAGTGTGTGTGTTTCACATAGAAGACATGGAAGAAGATGGCCTCTGATCTTTAAATGTATTATTTCTATAAGCTTTCAGGGAGAATCTGAGAGAAAGAAAAAGAGAGAGATGCTTAGACTGGAAAACTGATTTAGGATTGAGACTAAAATTCAGAATAAAATATATTACAGTACATTTAGTTCATCATCAACCAAGATCATAAATCCAAGAAACTTCAGAGTAGAGCTTTTAAATTTTGGGTATTTTAAAGTCTGATATATCAGTTTAGGTTTTTTTGCATTAATAAAGTTGACTGAAAACAAAACCAGACATTGCTGCAATATATTTGACATTTTGGATAAACCACTTCCTTAAAAAAACCCCCAAACCCTGATTGTCCCCCTAAACTTTTACTGCCCTTAGTGTGAATACTTTTACCATACTTTATCATAATAATGTTTTAACTCTGCTGTTAATGAAATGTTGAAATATCCATGGAGGATTTACAGAGCATTTCTTTTTCGAACGCCTTCCTTGTATCTTTTCAGGAAAAGTTAAGGTTAAAGGGATTAGGTGAGAACCTGGAACATGAGCAAGAGGGAGGACAGGACAAACATAGCAAGGGACAGAATTCTGATAGATAAACTGGAGGGGCAAAGAATAAATACTAGCATAAACTACTTCAGGTTAACTGGATGAGCTACTCACATAAGAAATGTAGCAGCCTTTCAGTAGTTAAAGGGGACCTATAAAAAAGATGAGGACAAACTTTTTAGCTGGATCTATTGCAATAGGACAAGGAGTAATGGTCTTAAACTAAAAGAAGATAGCGTTAGACTAGATATAAGGAAGATTTTTTTTTTACAATGTGAGTGGTAAAACACTGGAACAGGTTGCCTGGAGAGGTGGTAGATACCCCATCCCTGGAAACATTCAAGGTCAGGTTGGATGGGACTCTGAGCATCCTGATCTAGTTGAAGATGTTTCTGCTTATTACAGAGAAACTAGAAAACCTTTAAAGGTCCCTTCCAACCCAAACTATTCTATGATTCTATTGTATTTCAGAACACCATGTTGACTAGCAAATAGTTACATGACTAAGGTTGTTTGAGAGATGTCTGGCAACACACTGCTTGGAGCAAGTACATTATCTTGAGCTTGTTGTTCATCTAATAATTTACCATCATGGACAAAATGGAGGTATTATTTGACTGGCTTTTGAGGAGCTTATATTCAGTAAAATATCATCTCTATAGTTTGGACTATCCCTAGGACTGAATCTTGACCTAAAAGGAGATTTGGTATGTAGTAAACCATTTAGGGTCTGTATCAGTATAAAGTACTGGTTTGCAGTTTCTCTTATGCTGTGTTTCCACGAGCTTATAAAGGAAAAAACATTCTCATTCCAAACTAAGCATGTCCACAAATAGAGACTATAGATTTACAATTATCTATTTGACTATGGTAGCATTATTAGTGGTAGTAACTTCCATTACAAGTAATACCCACTCAGAATAAACCTGAAAAGTGAGGGTTGCCCAGTAGTATAAGTACAGCTTTTATTCCCTATCCAGCTGTATGGAGGAAGGCTACATGTCTCCTGGTTTTGTGGAGTTCTAGGAAAATACATCTTCTGCAGCCTCTTAAACTTCTGAACAATTTCAAGTGGTGACAGTAGCAAGCTTGATGCTTTTAATTGGATAGACTAATGCAGGAATTCATTAGGCTGATTTGAAGAGTTAGATGACCTCCACTGAGATTTTGGAATTTGAAATGGTTCTCCATAGCCTGCTGTGGTTCATTCTTTAGTTGGCAACTGCCAAGACTCTGAAGATTACAGAATCACAGAATAAGGTGTTTTTCTATGGAAAGGAAACATTTTTTAATCTGTTATACAATGGAAATGCCCCATGAGGGCTGATAAGTCTTGTTATTTAATTATCCTTTAGGCTCCTGTGTGTTGGTTAAAAACTCTCTTCATTTGGTTCTTCACCATATTGTCCTTGCCTGTCTAGTGTGGCGGGGTGATTAGTCCAAGGAAACAGAAATGTTGCGAGGAGGAGGGCGGCTCAGGGGTGGGTGGGTGGAAGGGGCTGGTTTCCCTTTCAGCTTTTCTGCCTGTGCAATAGGAGAGCGGCTGGGAGGGTCTTCTGGAGGTAGAGGTGCTGCAGACTCTGGAGCAGGTCCACATCGCCACTGAACTCAGATCGAGCACTTTGGACATCTGGATCTGGATTCCTTGCCTCCTCTTAGAAATAATGCCCTGGATGGGCATTATTACAGAGTTTAGGAGCTGTAGTGGTTTTCCTCCTACAGTCCAGTCAGTCTTGCTTTTCACAGCCTGAACCATTACTGGCCAGTAGCCACCACTGTGTCTCATGATGCCCTAGAGCTGTAATAGCTCCCAGCTGTTAAGGACCCCTTTTCTTACCTGTCCATATCTAAGCCATCTGTCTAGGCAAAGCTGGAAGATCAGAAGGTCAACATGGAAGTTGAAATTACCCTTACTGAGTCTTTGGAGCCTCTCAGGTCCCAGCTGTCTGGGATCTCAGCCAGTGGTGAAATCCTCTGGGAATTTTCTGTCCAATGCAAAAGCCAAAGGCAGAAACATACTGTGACCTGATTAATCTCCTGATAATTCAAAAGGTGGATGGAAAAATCAAATTACTTGTACATATAAAAGAAAAGAATGTTAGTTCCTAGATTAGTCATAGCTCATGGGAGGTCTGACTCACAAACACTTAAGGCTTGGGGACAGAAATACTGCATTCAGTGTGCTTTCTATTTCATACATAAAACTTGTATTCATGCAACATGATGGTTGAAACATTTAGCCAGCTTGAAGTCCAATTTCAGAGTTACAGTTGAAAGCTCAGCTTGAACATAGGCAATTGTGTTATGCCTTAAAATGAAGTGTTAGAGATTACAGGGTAACACAAATTTTGCTATTTCCCTCCTCAGAATATGACAATCTGGTAAACCTCTGCAGTTCCCATCTAAGGCTTCTCAAAACTGAGAGACAGACTGAGATGCTATGAGACTGCAAGACTGAGTGGCCATCGTGCGCAATGAATGGACCAAAATGCAAAGGGATATAAATCACAGAATCACAGAATCACAGAA
>NW_010195730.1:0-3941 GCF_000695765.1 Mesitornis unicolor
TGACACCCTGGAAAGAAGGGATGCCATCCAGTGGACAGGCTATAGAGGTGGGCCCATGCCAATCTCATGAAGTTCAGCAAGGTCAAGTACAAAGTCCTTCACCTGGGTATGTGCAATCCCAAGCACAAATACAGGCTGGGCAGAGAAAGACTCTAGAGCAGTCCCGAGCATAAGGACTTTGGGGTGTCTGTCAATGAAAAACTCAACATGAGCTGGCAATGTGCACTTGCAACCCAGAAGACCAATCGCATCCTGAGCTGCATCAGAAGAAGTGTGGCCAGCATGTCGAGGGAGGTTATTCTGCCCCTCTACTCTTCTCTTCTGAGACCCCACCTGGAGTATTGCATCCAGTTCTGGGGCCTCCACTTCTGGGGTCCCCAGAAGAAGGACATCAAGCTGTTGGAGCAGGTCCAGAAAAACGTGACAATGCTGATCAGATGGCTGACACACCTCCCCTCGAGGACCAACTGAGAGAGTTGGGGCTGTTCAGCCTGAAGAAGAGAAGGCTGTGAGGGGACCTTAATGTGGCCTTCCAGCTCCCGAAAGGAGTCCTATAGGAAAGCCGAGAAGGAGCTTTTTACAAGGGTATGTAGCAATAGAATGAGGAGGAATGGTTTGTACCTGGAAGAGGGTAGACTTAGTCTAGATGTAAGAAAGAAATTCTTTGCCGTGAGGGTGGTGGAACACTGGAACAGGCTGCCCAGGGAAGTTGTGGAAGCCCCCCCCCTTAAAGTGTTCAAGGCCAGGTTGGATGGGGCTTTGGGCAACCTGGTCTGGTGGGAGGTGTCCCTGCCCATGGCAGGGAGGTTGAACTAGATGATCTGTAAGGTCTTTTCCAACCCAAACAATTCTATGATTCTGTGATTTAGCATCCAGATATTGTCAATATCATTATCTTAATCAGTGCTGTGCATTGTGAGCCTGGATTTCTACCATGGCTGCCCCCATTGAGCATCTCTCTTCTTTCCTCAGTGTGCTTATGACTGTAGTAGTGCAGTTTGTTTCTTTGATCTCTTTGTTGTCTCCTTATTGCTTTCTGTACAGCATAAGTCTGTTTTAGCTACCTGCACAAATGTGACTTCACAACACATTGTACCAGTGCAAGACAAGATTTCAGTCAATGATTTCTGTAACATGATTTAAGTAGGCACAGTCATTCAGTCTTTTTGAGATTTATTTTAGAGGAGGAGCTTGACTGAGGTTTTCAGCTCCTGAAATGGAATTTTTTTTTCATATTCTTATAGACTGCTCTGCTCTGACATGGGAAAGAACATCTTAGGTGGTTGGTAACTGAAGGTTATCAGAACAGTATCACTATATTCAAGTAAATTCAGGTACTGTCATATAAGTAACATTATTATATTAGATTAGAAGGACATTTAATGTAATCAGAATAATGGTCACAAAAGTATGGGTCAGGAATTAGTGAGTATAAATAGCATAAGACTGATTTTATATGAGAATAGACAATATTTAGTGGACTCATCTGTATTTTGAAGTGGCACTGGTAGGGAATGACACTTGCATTCAGAAATGGTTTGGTTAAAAATTTTAACTGCTGTATTTAATTTGCAATGTTAAATCTAATTTACATGTTAATATTTCTGACTGTTTCATCAAGTAAGTGTAATACTACTCAGGTTAAGGCTGTAATAGTGGAGTTCTTTAATTCATTTTGAAAACGTTGCTAGCACTTTAAATTGACACAAATGGATGTTTCACTGCATTCAATAATCCCCATCTAGATGCTTCCATGAAGTAATGAATAAAAATGCCTATGATGTTAATATTTTCTTCCTGACATTTAAGAGTGTATAAACATAGCAAAGTTTTACAGAAAATGAATCATCATGAAGAACAATTATAATTTTAAAATGTCATGAACTAGACGAATGCTGATTTCCTTACTGAGCTTTGAAATATACTCTGTATATCATGAAAGAGAAGAAAGAAAATTCAGTTAGTTTAAATTAGATTGGTTTTAACATGAAAATTTTTCATATTTACCATACTCTTGGGAAGTCTGAACCTCTTTGTAAAAGAAGAATGACATGTAACAAAAATTAAAAGATGGAATTAATATAGAAGGTTCAGATTCATTGATACACAGTGTTTAAGGAAAGGAAACTTTAGTTTAGAAAATACTTTGAAAACCATATAGAAATATGGTGCAGTGCTATACTCTTAAGTAATGCACTAGCTGGGTTTATAAAAGAGATACAAAAAATATAGGAACAAGATGATGTTTCAGAGTCAACATCAATGAAAGTTTTCTTAGTAAAACGAAAAAATGGTAGAGATCCTGGTATGAAAATTGGAAAACGAACATGAGAGGAGACCTTTTATGGCTATGTTTTAAATGACTAGAGGAGACTTTTTGGTTTGTCAGTTACATTTCTTCTTTAGATCAAGTATCATCTCATGTATGTTTGCTTTTCATAATCTTTTGTAGATTAGTCTTTAAATATTAAAGTTCTGTCAGCCTTATTGAAAATGAAAAGATTTTTCCCACAGTTTCAATAATCGATTAGCAATAAATCTTCTAACTCCCAGTATAATTTTCTACAGGGCCTCTTTATGGGTGTACAGGTACTTTGTTCTCATGACAATACAGACCTTTGCTTAAACAGTTCTGTAAAATCAACTTTCCTGAACAGCTGTCTTTGATAATCAGTACTGCACACAAAAGTCCAGAAGAAGTCTTCTATAGCAATCAGACAATGACACTAAACCACTATCTCTATGGAATTTAATTCAGCAATACACAAACGTGTTTGACTATCATTGCATGCATCATGTTAATGTTGTATAGACTTTTTTTTTTTGTCTTTTTCTTCTTTATGTATCTCTACTCAAAATAGGATAAAAACATTATGTGAAGAAGCTCTGAATTGATCATTGTTACAGGAAGGAGTGATTCAATAGTCACAGAAAGTGTGACACACCTTCCCAGGTGACCAGTTTCTAGTTTATAGCTAAAATTTCTGTTATTCCCCAGGAATGTTTTGTGCAGTTGAGATTAATCTTGATTCTATTGTATTTCAAGATTTTCTCTTACATTGTTTTTCCCTGGTGATATTACAGGCTTCTTCTGTATTGGAAAAAAAAATCCTCCTATATTTGTTTCCTGAACAAATTTCTACTCATTCTACTTATTTGTATCATAGTCATAAATAAAATACATTAAGTAAGAAAGATTCTTAAGGATTTTATAGCAACCTGTAACTTTCTTAATATGATCTTTTGACCTTATGTATTTTTTCAATTCTCAAGTTATGTTACATGTTTTGTTCCAATATGACAGAGTTTTTAAGTTCAGGTAAATGAGTACAGCTGGAGTTCTTAGTCTAAAATTTAATGTTCTTATTAAAACAAAAAAACCCAACTTGTTAGATTAATCTAGCAGTATTTCTTTTTGATAAACCCATATTGCATTTTATTCTACTTTCCATTTACATCTGTGCCTTTAATTGCTCTGTTCTTCAAAAATACTTTCTAAAGCTTTATATATGATTAATTTTAAACTAATGTGCCTTTTGTTCCATGAATTACTTTTCTCACTCTAGATTCAGAACAATCCACCCCTGAGTTGATCAGATTTATGTAAAATACATACAATGCTTTTTACATTTTCTATGTATTTCTTTCTGAATCCTGAATACAAATTATGTGTTTCTGGTTCTTTGAATTATATCCAGATTATCTCTAAACTAAGTATTTTAATCCTTTATTTGTCTCCATTTTCATAGTGATCCTATTTATTATTTTCTTATTTTTAATGTTTATGTATCAAACTTATTTTTATTTGTTTCCACAGTATTTTTTCACTCAGTCATATATATTCTTGTTGAGATGGCTTCTGAATAGGTCTTCTTTGTTAAGAAATTGGTTTTGTGTTGTTTCCATCCTTCTTTTTTTTATTTCTGTGACCATTGAATCAC
>NW_010195730.1:3962-11749 GCF_000695765.1 Mesitornis unicolor
AGCAATGATCAATTCAGAGCTTCTTCACATAATGTTTTTATCCTATTTTGAATAGAGATACATAAAAAATTGCCTACTTTGCCTATTTTTTTCTTCTTCCACTCAATTCTGCTCCTCTTTACACTGTCCTTTCTGCTTCTCCCTTTCTTAATAAAGACCACATTGAAACATATACTGATCATATTAATATTGTCTAATTTTATTTAAACTGTGACCCCTTTTTGTTTTCATTTGTTAAATAAAACCCATGATACCACATTTTTCGAGTCCTGTGTATAACCTTGCTGAATGAATTCTAGAGCATAGGAAGCATGTATTCATGCAGATTACTTGTTAATTACACTTGAAGCTATAAATAATTAAAAAAATTAACAAGCAGAGGTTTTATATTTTTTTAAGAGGATAACTCAGAAATGTCTGTATTTTCAGGACAGCATAAAGACACTGAAAGTGCAAAATACTTTTTTTCATACAAGTGTAGGAGACAAGTAGAATAGTGAATGCATTTTTAAGGCGTAAGAGTGGGAAATATTATTCCTAATATATCAATACTTTAAACAAAATTTAATGTGGAAACAGAATTAAAACAAACAAACAAATTTCTACAATTAATAAGTATACAATAGAAAAAACAATGAATTTTTGCTTGTGTTATTGAGTTGCCAGTTACTTCAGTAACAGAACATTCTTAAGATACCCTCCTCCAACAAATCCCAGCTATCCTTTCTTTTCTCATAAGCTATTGTGTCCTCACCTGTTGAGCTCTGAGCTGTGCAGGAAGCCTGAATGAAATGTTGGAAAGAAAAAGAGAGTCACTTGGATCCCCTGTAAAGAGATCTGTCACAGAAAACCTGTTTTAACATTGAAGAGATGCTAGAATAAAAACCAAACAAACAAACCAGCCCTTCTATATAGGTACACTCTGAACTGAAGCTAAAAAAAAAGCCTTGAAGTGAAATTTAGAAGTGTTTAAATATGACTACTTATTATATCACAATATGTGTTTAATTTTGACCTCACGTAGCAAAGATGCACAAAACAAAGTAAATTATGTAATTGGCCTTTATACAGATTTGCCCTGGTTTATTTCTGAGGAACACAGAATTCCAACAAGTACTTTATTTGCTATGGGAGTTACTGTCTCATAGAATCATAGAATGGTTTTAGTTGGAAAGGACCTTAAAGATCATCCAGTCCAACCCCCATGCCATGGGCAAGGACACCTCCCACTACACCAGGTTGCTCAAAGCCCTGTCCAACCTGGCCTTGAAAACTTCTAGGGAGGGAGCATTCACAACTTCCCTGGGCAACCTGTTCCAGTGTCTCACCACCCTCACGGCAAAGAATTTCTTTCTTACATCTAGTCTAAATCTACCCTTTTCTACAAACCATTCCCCCTCATTCTATTGCTACCTACCTTTGTAAAAAGTCCCTCCCCAGCTTTCCTATAGGACCCCTTTCAGGAGCTGGAAGGCCACATTAAGGTCCCCCCACAGCCTTCTCTTCTTCAGGCTGAACAGCCCCAGCTCTCTCAGTTGATCATTGTAGGGGAGGTGCTTCAGCCCTCTCATCATCTTTATGGCCTATTTCACCAGTTTCATGACCAGTATGTCATGTGAGACAGTGTCAAATGCTTTGCACAAGTCCAGGTAGATGACATCAGTTGCTCTCCCCTTATCCACAAAAGCTGTAACTCCATCATAAAAGGTCACCAAATTGTTCAGACACGATTTGCTCTTGGTAAAGCCGTGTTGGTTACCACCAATCACTGCATCCCCCTGTGCCTTACAAGAGCATTCAGGAGGATCTACTCCATGATCTTGCCAGGCACAGAGGTGGGACTGACTGGCTGATAGTTTCCTGGGTCTTCCTTTTCACCTTTTAGAAAATGGGTGTTATGTTTCCTGATTCTTCACCAGATTGTCACAACCTTTCAAATATGACGGATAGTGGTTTGGCAACTTCATCCTCCAGTTCTATCAAGACCTGCAGATGGGTGTCATCTAATCCCATGGACTTGTGCACCTTCAAGTTTTTTAGATGGCCTCAAACCTGATCTTTGCTTATAGTGGGAGAATCATCCTTTTCCCAGTCCCTACTTTTGCCTTCTGTGACTTGGGCAGTGTGGCTAGAGCCCTTGCCAGTAGAGACTGAGGCAAATAAGTCATTTAGCACTTCAGCCTGCTCTGTGTTCCTTGTGACCAGTTCTCCATCTTCCTTCCAGAGAGGGCTTACTTCTTCTCTAGCCTTCCTTTTATCACTGATGTTCCTATTGAAATTCTTCTTGTTCCCTTTTACGTCCCTGACTAGATTTAATTCCACTT
Organism: Mesitornis unicolor; assembly: GCF_000695765.1. Classification (NCBI taxonomy): domain Eukaryota; kingdom Metazoa; phylum Chordata; class Aves; order Mesitornithiformes; family Mesitornithidae; genus Mesitornis; species Mesitornis unicolor. The sequence continues at coordinate 6,287 of NW_010195730.1, forward strand.
GCGCCTTAGCTTTCCTAACCTGATCCCTGGATGTTTTGACAACTTCTTTATAATCTTTCCAGGTGACCTGTCCTTTCTTCCACTCCCTATAGGTTTCCCTTTCACACCCAAGTAAGTCCAGGAGCTCCTTGTTCATCCACGCAGGCCTTCTGGCATTTTTCCCTGCCTTTCTCCTTCTTGTGATGCACTGCTCCTGGACTCTGAGGAGATGGTCCTTGAGTATCAACCAGCTTGTCTGGGCTCCTCTTCCCTCCAGGTCTTTATTCCATGACACCTTGCCTAGCATATACCTGAAGAGAATATATTTTGCTCTCCTGAAGTCCAGAGTGGTGAGCTTGCTGCATGGCCTTTTTGATGACCTAAGGATCTTGAAGTCCACCGTTTCATAGCCATGTTGCTCACCAGCCCCTCCTTGCTGGTGAGGAGCATGGTTGAGCATGGCGTCCCTTCTTGTGGGTTTCTCTACCACTTGAAGGAGGAAGTTGTCATCTATTCATTCAAGAAATCTCTTCAATTGTTGGTGCCCCACTGTGTTGTCCTTCCAGCAGATGGCAGGGTGATTGAAACCCCCCACGAGGACCAGGGCTTGTGTACGTGAAGCTGCTGTTATCTGTTTATAGAGGGCCTCATCCCCTTGGTCTTCCTGATCAGGTAGCCCATAGCACACCCCCACTATGATGTCTCCTTCCCCTGCCTTCTCTTTAACACTGACCCATAAATTCTCTGTCAGCTCCTCACCCTGGTTTGTCTAACTCAGCAGCAAAATCTGATTTTAGAGGTGACATGAAATCTTGTAAAGAAAATTTGTCTTAACCAAGGATTCAAGAAACTTTGAAACTATTTGCTGAAATAATCTTTAAATTAACGTTTTTTTCCTAAAAAAAAACACATTACAAAAACATCCCTAGACACAATGGTATGTATTTTGATATGGTTCAGTGTATTTGAAAACAAAGACATTAATAAATGCTTGTCCTTCCGCACCTTTTTCTAATTCATATTTTATAGAGTGAGGTGCAATATAATGCATGGATTATGGAATTTTCTTTCTAGAAATACATAATTTAGTGTATTGGTAAGAGAAGCGATCTTAAGGCTATTAATTTACTTCAATGTTTCCACTATCTACACTTCAAACAACAAAGACTAATTTTTGCTGAACAATATTTTTTAAAAAGCCAGGCACTTTCCACGTTTTTAGTGGGATTTTACATGGTTTTCAAGTCAACAGTTTTTACTTTTACTTTACTTTAGACTTTCATGTAATCACTTCATCCTGTCACCTTGTTCTAAACTTGCCTACTTTTCTGATATCAATTACTATCCTTCCTGATCTCCTATGAATGCATACAACCTAAATCTAAATCTAACATGGAAATACAGTGAGACTCATCTAGGAGGTGGGAGATTAAATTATAAATAATATATATAATTTCTCATGGTCTAGGTACTTACTTTTTTAATTAAGTAGGGTTTTTTTACAGTTTTAGTTTTAAATAACACTGCAATGTGTTATTTACCCTGAGTCTGATGCTTTTGATCTGAAAATGCTCAAAATCTAGTGGGTTAAATTGTCAGGTGCAGGTTACTGTGGTTCAGCTAGCAAACACAGAACGATTGTCCCCCCTCCCTCTCCGAGCAGCAGAGATTGAGGTCAAAGACCCCAATTTCTTCATTGAGACTTCTCTGTCACCATTTAAACATCATATTTTAACCTTTGGGTTTAAAGCATGGAGGAAAAAATTGCAAGCATGACCCTTCCTTAGTTGGGGGGTGAACAAAAGTTTTTCGTTGAACTAAGGCTTTATAATTTGTGTAAACATGCAAGAGAGAAAGAAATGTTGCCAAACAGTAATTGAGGTGAAATTTGAAGTCATGTCCTCATTAGAGCTCTGAAATCTTACAGGTTGGCCAAAAAGGGCTGGAAGAGAGCCAATTATTTCAAAAAGTCAAAGACTTCTTTTAATATTGGTCTCCTGCATAAATCTTCCAACTTCGAAATTGTCACCCTGTTGAAAGACTCTAAGGATGAAGAGAAAAAATAAATTAAATCTTAACACAATTAAGAGGTAAGGTCTCATTCAAGGGAAAGGAGGTGATGATACTAACAGAGAGTAATAGAGCAATTTCCAAGGTTAGAGAAAGATCTTTACTGATATTGTGCGAAACATCTGAAAAATATGCATGCAGGAAACATAAACACAGCTTCAGCCTGACTGGGATGATATGTACTTATAGTATAGATAATTACTGAGGATGGGAGGTGTCTGTATACTCAGTGGCAGGACTGCTATTCAGAGGGACCTAGAGAGAGAGAGAGAGACAATGAGCATAAAATGAGAAAAGACATGCTCAGGATGGATAGAAGGAAAAGCTTTTTCTCCCTGAGAACAGCCCAGCAATGAGGCAGTCTGCCCAGAGATGCAGTGCAATCCTCATCCTTGGGAGACTTTCACGACACAGCTGGACAAAGCCCTGAGCAACCAGAAGTCTGACCTCAGAAGTGGCCCTGCTGTGAGCAGGAGGTTGCCCTGGAGACCTTGTCAGCTCCCTTCTTACCTAAGCAATCTCTTGAGCATAATTGAAAGGTACAAAAATTGTTAAAGATGCCTCATTGTTCAGGGCACAAGTGTAAGAATGAACAGACTTATTATCTTCTCTCTAAGAAGTTTCTAATATGACTTTTTCAACTCACATTTGTCCTGATTATCTATTCCCTACTGCTTACATGGGACTGAATCATCATTTCTTTGTCTTTCAGGTGTTATGATATTAATTTACAAGCTTATCAATACATTAACAAAACTCCTAAACTGACTGCAGTAATCAATTTTGAAAATATTTGTGAGATTAGACCCATGTAACTTGAATTCCACTTCCCATGCTTTGAGCCTTGTCAGCAGTTAATTTTAGGCACTAGAAGCTTTTTAGACACTAAGTTTTTATTGGCCTAAATGTAAGTGAAAGGTATTGACTCAACAAATATTTAAACTACATATTATCTCCATTTTCCTATTAAAAAATGGTTGTTGTCTTATGTGCATGCCATTAAAAGTTGGTATAGATTTAAGGACTACTCTAAAACTGAAACTCTGTCTAATAGACCTTGGCTACCTATAATGTTGCTTTGTTACATAAATTAGAAAAAGACATAATCAGAGTAAATTAGGAAATTCAGATGGCTTAACAAAAATATATGACTTCCTTAGATTAGTTTACTTTGGAGTAACATCAATTCTGATACCAGTCAAATACAGAAAAATAATAAAGCATAATGAATGGTTATTTAGTTGCTGGTAAACTGGCAGATAACACTGTTATGCAAATAGAGACCTACTATATTTGAGAATGGGAACATAAAGATAAAGACATCAAGATTTAACAAACACCATTTTTTTTTCTTTAGGTGAAAAGTAGATGTTCCTATTAGAACACACATACATAGCCTTTAGACAGCTAAATATAAATGAAGTATATAGTTACTGATGGGAAAACCCCACCATGCAAGTGAATTTTACAGAAAAAAAGAACTTGCTATTACTTTTGTGTTTGACAGGACTTGAGGTAATGCTGGAAGAACCAAACCAAGATTCCAGTTCAGTGAAGTCTTGAAGTTTTTCTGTGAGATGAAGGCATTACATTTTAAAAGGGTTATTCTTTTCACTGAATTATACAACACCTTTTCGTCGTGCCAGTACATCAGGTTTAGTTGAAAAATTGCCCAAAAGCAGAAATTAAGAGATATTTCTCAGCATTATGAATTTTCAGATCCTATTTACTGAGCAGTTTCTTGAAGAGCTGTGATGATGCAGAAACAAAGGCAATATATATATATGAGACTGAAAGTCTGGTGCAAAGGACACTTAAACTTGTGCCGCCTTAAAGAAAATCCTGTAGAATCACAGTTTGGCAAGTCTGAGTCATCTGATCTTATTTCAAGCAACTGTCCTGTTCGCTCAGATTTTGTGCAAAGAAATTGTTCCAAACTCACATTGATTGTTTGATTCACTCTGTATTCAGAGACTGAGTAATTGAAGGATGCTGCTTAAATTGCCTTAGCATTCTCTCATTGCAGTGCTGGGGAGGGACATTTCTCCTCTTTTACAATTTCACAATGTAGAGACACAGTCAACACCTCAGACCTGACCTGCATAAAAATCTTCTATCTTCTCTTTCTATAGGCCTATTTCACCTGTATCTGCCAAAATACTTTAAGTACATTCTTCTTATACTCTCCCCTTTAATGAATATAAGACAGAAGAATTCATTTAAGTGCTCTAACTAGCATGATTATCATTATTTAAGAAGTAAGTAGTGCTAGCCCTCACCCAGAGAGGAACTGGCAGAGGTGACAGCAGGGTAAAAGTCACTGCCGTGCTATGTTTGACACGGTGAAGTAATAACTGATGAGGTTGCAGATTAAAACACATTGCTTCTCGTAATTCAGTGTTTGATGTACGTGCACATTAAGCTTTTGCATCATCACTGGATTTAAAGCTTTTGTTACTTCCATGGAGTAGGGGAACAGTGGAAATAGAAGCACATCTGAGATGGTGAAGCTGATGTAATGGCTCAAAACAACCCTTATGTCTTTTCTTCCATTCACATCCCCAATTAGATGGTTGTGCATATCTGACCCTGCAGTAAAAAATGACCTGGTGAGGCAATTCCAAAATAAAATAATTACTACTAAACCAGATTTCTGGTAGTTTATGGGACTGAAATAGCTGAAAACGGGATCAGTTGAGCACCATAGGTGGTGCGATCTATGAAAGTGGAAGATGCAGAACTGTTCCTTTCAGTGACAACAAGAAGTGATTCCTGTTCAAAGATTTTGTGAAAAGTAAACCTAAATGTTTGATTTATTGTACCTCAGCATTGAAAGATGAAGGCAGAAGATGGATTCAAACACTAGAAGGCCTGTCCTGTTTGTGGAGGTCATTTCAGAGCAGTCCTGTTTTTCTCTTTTTTTTTTTAATCATCTCTATGTATATCAACATAGATGGTTTTTTAATGTTTGGGTTTTGCAGACTATGAAACCACTATTCTGTCTCCTTTTTTGCTCTGTTTTATTCATAGTTTCGTAACTTATTTTTCTCTTTGCCTTTGTAATGGTTTAGGTCCAGTGCATAACTGAGCACCATGATGCCCCAAAAAAGGGCTAGTCAAAATAAGGACTGGGAGGGCTTCTCACCACTTAAACAGGTCACAGGCAAAAGATAGACTCATCATAAGGAATAAAATAAAAACAAACCAATTTTAATTTGTTACCAACATCAGAGTAGAACAATGGGAGATACAACCAGATCTTAAAATCAAAACACCTTCCCCCCACCCCTTCCTTCTTCCTGGGCTCAACTTTTGTTGTCGGTTTCTTCACCTTCCCCCTTCCCCTTTGCCTTGAGGCACAGGGAGATGGAAGTGGGGGATTGCAGTCGGTTTTTCACGCCACGTGCTTTCTTA
>NW_010195731.1:0-10839 GCF_000695765.1 Mesitornis unicolor
CAACTCCTAAGATTCTGTGATTCTGTGAACTCCCAAGGGCTTTTCTTTTTTTCTTTTTGTCTCAGTAAGTATTTCACAGCTCAGTTTTTGCATCTGACCTTTGGCCATCTTTCCACCCACATGTTATTAACTTCTTTATTACTTGTCTTAGCAATTTCAGCTTGCCATCCCTAAATACATTGGATTTGTCTTCTAGTAAACACTTCAGAACATAAAACCATGTGGAACAGTTGCCTTGTATTTCTGTTTCCTGGCAGCCTAGTCTTTATTCAGTGATTCAAATTGTTGAGAAAGTATATTGGTAGTTTGTGTACTGAGGTATTTCTGCATAAAGTGTCATTTGTGAATGATTTTTTATGCAGTGCAAAATTAGAAAGTTCTGCTTAATCTGTTCTCAGAGCTTAATTTGGTAAGGTTCTTGCTTATGAGATGGTGGCTTAATCTCAGCCACTTCAAAAAACATGATCTGCTAAAGTTCAAATTCAAGTTTCCAAGATTACATGCGAAAACTGGCAAATTCACAAAAAGATTAGCAGCCTGCAAACAAAGTATTTGTTGTAACTGAAGTAATTTTACCACCTTTTACTTGAACAACATATTCAGATAACTAGTTAATGGGAGTGTAATTCCCTTATGATAATGTATTTCAATCTATTTAGTTTCAAAGTGAAGGTTATAAACAAGGGAGATGACCTTCCAGGTCCTAGGAGCTGCATGCATGAACCACAAGGCACATATTCTGAGGATCAAGATTTCCAAGGGATGCTAGAAAGTAGGAGCTGGCCAACTATGGCACTGGCTATAGTGGCCTTGACAGGTTTTTCTGTTGATCACTGCCTCTCCAAGGAATGCATATCTGCAAGTAGCTTCCAGACTCCCTAACAGAACATCTCTGAAGGAGCCCTGGTCTAACTTTGGCACAGTAACTGCATTTGAGCTCCTTGTAGGTCAACTGAGGGACAGAAGCCCAGGTCACTGCCCTACATCACAGATGTTTGTGGTAGAACTTCAACATATCCTAATCTTTGGAGGCATAAATTTTCCCACTAGTTTGATTAGAGCTATTTCATCCTGAAAGTGAAACAAGTATTTAGGCTCTTCATTCACTCATTAATGTACTGTTAATCCACTAATTTGGGTAATGTGTCCACATTTCCCAAAATCTTCTACATTCTACTAAGTACATTTGACCTTTAGATACCACTGGGTTATATGTCACAGAGACAGATATGAATGCTCCTGGTCCGAATGGAAACAGAACAGTCTCTTAGAGAAAATACATCCTTCAAGATGGGTTCAGAAATGGATAAATTATTCACTCCAGTGATATATTTTTCATTTAAAGACAGTTATAATTCTAGTAGTAAATTTCGAAATTCCAACCTTTTTCCACTCCTTGTCAGTCTTAGAGTCCCACTTATCTCACATGAACAATGGTGAGACCGCTAGATTCAGGTAAAGGATATTTTTTTCTAAATCAAGAAGAAAAAAATTCACTACATAGTCCATTCATATATTTTTAATGGAAATTTTTGTAAAATCTAAATCAGCTTAGATGTTATAATTCTGTATTTTCCGAACTCCCGGAAAAATAAGAGGCCTAGTGAACATGCCTATTTTGTAATGTTGGTCAAAAGCTCCCTTCAGTTCTCAAGTAGAATCTATGGGCTCCACATGTTTTCATAGCTGTTATAACTCTTTACTAATAATATTATATGTGTTCAGTCCAAATTAGAATGGATGCAGAGGTGTGATTTTGTGATATTGTTTTCTGAATGACAAAGCACAAAGAAAATAAAGTTCATGCATTATTCATACAGTAAAAGACGAAAGTTATTAATGCAATAAAAATAGATCATGCACATGCACTGGTATGTCTATATACCAAAAGTAAGATAGTACTGAAATGTCTGTGTTCCAAAAGTAGCAATTTTGAAAAATACTGATATTCAGTGATTTAGACATAAAATTTTTGCATTGCCTTGCATATAATAATAATTTTGAATACCACTTCCCAGTGGAGAATAATAATGCTTTATTCTTAATATAAGATTGTATGACATTCATTTTAAAGTAATATGACAATATGCTGAAATTAATATTGTAGAGAGAAGCATCTCCAAAATTCTGTCACATAGAAATGTGAAACAAAATGCAGTTACACATACATGCAAGTAAGCTTCAGATTGTATAAATAGCCATGAGTCTCTTAATTTCAGTAAACATATTTTATGTTTTCTAAGAAACAGATCTATTATGTTCATTAAAGGTGACAGAGGCACAACCCTTGAGGCTGAAGATATCTGTTATCAAGTACATCTAACCAAGTAGGGCAATTCACAGACAGCTAGCTCAGCAAACCAATAAAATAATGTATTTTGCCTGCATGAGGGTGTGTGGGTGCTTATTTATCTAAAAGAAAAACATGTTAAGTATTCTCTTTCAATAAAATAAAATGAACAATCCCATTCTTTAAATGTACATATGTTAAAAACAAAACAAAAAAACCCAAAACTCCTGTAAAGAGTTCTCCTTACTCAGTCATACTGTACATAGTGATGTTACTTCTACTGTTGAAATCAGTGTCAATTTTGAATCTGGATTTCAACTCAATTGATTAAGGAATTTTTCTTTTTTTTCCATCTTTCATAAATTTTTGTATATACAATTACTCTAGAGAACTAGTACATTGAAGCCTGACTGAAGAATGTGTTTGACATACTATTCATGAATTTCCACATATCAGTTTGAGAAAGAAACAGAAGACCCAGAAATCAGACACATAATTTCTGCTAGTATTTAACAGCAAATAAAAACAAAAGGATATTGCTCAGGATATTTGTCAATGATAGATTAGTAGAGTTGCAGGCACCAATGAGGACTCAGAAATTAGCAATATAGGTAGAAAAATCAGAGACTCAGCTTGAAAAAATGCAAGCTCAAGAATTTGTGTAGAGATGAAACAAACCCTATAAAGATTGGAAAGGAGGCAAAAACCTGAAAAGCATTGTTTCTGGGAATACTGTACAGTGAATTAGATACCAGCTTCCAATGTGAAATATTACTGCAGTAAAATTAAAAAGGTATTTTTTGGACTGCATATGCATTACCTTACAAAGCAAAGGACTAACAGAACTTAACATTTTAAGGTAATGGTGTGGTTTCACAGATACTTCAAATTGGTAGGAGTTCAGTGTACAAATCGAATAAACAATAATTTAAAAAATTATCTGTGAGATAAAGTGGATGATTTATGATGAATCATTCAAGGAGCTAAGTAGAAGCCTGGCTATCTAAAATGGCATTTTCACTTACATGAAAAAATGTTACCAAATGACATTCACCTTGCATGAAAATGTAGGTTTTTTCCTGAAAACCTTCCTTTTACCTTAGTCAGGTCACTATATATAAAAGCTTATTGAAGCAGCAACTAGGGAGAACAGCAGTTCTAGTTCAAAAAGTCAAAGTCTGTGCAACAGAGGAACCACTGATGTTAGCACAATACATTAATTCAGTGAAAGTAAGAAAGGAGACTCAGAAAACTGTGAAAGGAAATCTGTTTGAGGAGGACTGTGCAGTTATAAATAGTTTTTTAAGACAAGTGAACAAATAGTCACATAAATTGTATGTTGGGTGGAGTCCTGGGAAGAAAAGTTCCAGAGAACCACCGATGTCTTCCTTTAGGACTCTGGGGGAGGTGGAAGAAATGGGATGTAATGTTATTCATTATTTAACAATGTTAGTAAAGAAAATCCTCTTGCTAGCTTTTATCACTTTTATTAAGGACTCACAGCTTCCAGTATTAACCATGTACATGTAGATAGATAAAAATCAACATAAATATAGAGAGCAAAAACCACTACAGAACTATACAGATTTAAGACAAATAAAATAGGTTCTAGCTTTTCCCACCCCACTATGGGTTTCTCCTTAGCTAGTTGTTGTTTGTTTGTTTGTTTGTTTGTTTGTTTTGGGTTTCATTTTGGTTTTTTTTAAATTTACTAATACTTTCAATGACATTATATTTGGATTTCTTTATTGAGAATGCTAATTGAGATCTCCAAAAGCTAGGATATGACACCTCATTTCAGTAACTTGTTACAATAAACCTGATTTGATTTACCCATCCTACATACCATTTCACACATTTCATGCTATTCGCCATTTTCCAATTTTGATCCATTTTTTCAGCAGATTTCAGATTTACATAGGTAGTTTCAGCATTTAATTCCAAATTTTCAGCCTCAATATAAGGTTTTCTCATTTAGGCTTCCATAACAGTCATTTCTCTTCAGTCCCATTCCCAATCCCATCCCATTGAGACAGGAAGATCTTGCTTTTCTCTGAGGATGAGGAAAGAAACAAGAAATACATATGAAAGATGGATAGTTTTCTATTCTATTTTGTGCTGCGTACTCTGGTAGTATAAGAAAATTAATTGCAAAACCTATGCAGAGCTTGCATATCCTAAGATGTGACATTCTTAGAAATCTTCAGGGTTTTTAGCTATTAAGTAACTGTTAACACTGTTAACAGGATCTTGTAATTGGAAGTATCAACTTAATTTAACTGTGTGAGATATTAATAGCTTGCTTTCATATCTTTTTTACTGTATATTCTTTATTAGGAATGGATGGGTTATATATATCTATGTCAGACATAAAAGCATAGGGCAGTTTGTCACTGATTTTTTAAATTTAGTTTTTTTGGTTGGTTGTTTTTTTTTTTCCTCTCATAATGGATAGCAACCTTCCTCTGTCATTGGAAGACATTTTCTTCAAGTCTTCCTTAGATATATTTATTGTAAGATATTTAGCTTCCTTAAATTTGTTTTAAATAAAAATAGCTTTCACTAAAATTAATCAATATGTCAATATGTTATTGAGTGTCCAGCCATCCAATCATCTCCATTTTCATGATGAACAACCCATTTTTATTTTTGACTCACCATAGCTCTGTTGCACATCTGAGGAGGGACAAAAAACATTTTTATATTATACTTCAAGTGTATTCTTACTTTTTTTAAAAAATCACAGATAATTGCCACAGATTCCTGTTATTTGTGTCATGTCACACAAACATCTTTCAGGACAATGCTGTAAACAACTATCATTCAAACCATTTGAACTGCTCCATGCTCCCTACAACATCCACTTCCTTAGTGATCATAATTTTAAAATAAGGTTTAATAAGGTTCTGTTTAAAATTGTTCGTAGAGATGATTTGCATATTTATACATGTACCTTTGGATTGTGAATAAAGAAATGCTACTTTATTGTCTCACTTATTTACATTACAATAGTGATTTTTTTTCCACTAATCTTTACAAAATGTTTTCAGCTTTTGTCAATTATTTTATGTTTATATATTTAGTATAATGTAGCCTATATTTTAAAATGTCCCATAACTGTTTAACTAGAGATGCTCATTGTGATTCGTAATGATATCCTATAATCTTAATAAAATTATCATTAGTTTTAGTTAATTAAGATGCTTTGTAAAGCAAATCATATTATTCTACATTCATTAATTTGCTATCATTACTGAATTTTTTTAATTGATTAAATAATATTTTCATTTTACCATTATATCAAAGCCCATATGCAATTTATCTGATTCTTAGACTGTGAGGGCAAAATTTTACATTACATTTAATGACCTCTATTGTGAAACAGTTCATAGATTGCATCCTATAATTCCTATTCCTGCCATTTGTCTAGGTGTAACATACTTTTACAACACCTAGTTTTGACACAAGCATTTCAAACAATCCATCTATGACATCGCTTGCTAATTTGCCCCTGTTGATAATTATGATAATTTTAAAATATACATTTTATTTACACTTTGATTATTTTAAATTTTGACTCCTTACTGTTTGAGCACATGAAGGTGTCATAGAAACAGTTAAATTACTTCCCATTTATTTTTTACTTTAAATGGTTTATGGCAAAGAATTTAAAGCATTACAGAGCTCTGTTTCAATTCTGCCAGTTAAGGATTTGATTGAGTGGATTTTTCTTTTCTATTTTACTATTTCCATTTCCTTTGCTGTCAACAAAGTATGACAAGAGAATATTGCACATCATGCTAATCCAAGAGGTTTCTATTCAGCTAATGTAGCAGCGTGTACCTGCTTAGTAGGCAGTTGGATATAAATACAGAATTTTTTTCTCCTAATTAATTTGGATGATACAGCTTGTATGCTGTCTATCTGCATTTTTCACTGTAACAGAAATAAGGAATTTTGCTACAAGGACTTTTCTAGCATAGATTCATGGAATTATGTAAAATCTTCAACAGGAGATTTATCTGCAGCTTCCAAAACCATAACTTTCTAACCATGGCATCTCTCTGATTAAACAATAAATTCATTTAACTGGCTAATAAAGAAGTGCTACAGCACCAGAACATATAATCTAGCAAACATTAATTGACAAAATTATATATCCCATACACCATGTTTGTCCATTTCAAACATTCAAACTGAAATGATTTGATTAATAGCTTCCTATTTAACCATGAGGGCTTTTTTGTTTTTGTTCTTTTTGGTTATGTTCTATTTTGTCATTGTTAACAATTGTGTTTCTACCAGAATTAGACAGCTAATACTTAGTTTCAGTTTACAATTCTGCATTTATGCTGTCTCACACTGGCCTGGATCTGGAATTTTTGTTCCTTAATTCAAATTGTTCTGTAGGATAGATGCCTATGGCAGGACAATCATCAAGCTGTCACTCATGTCAACAACTGTGACTGGCCAAATTAGATGGGGAGTACTTGATTATTAAAAGAATGAGGAGAAATATATGATCTGCTTTTTCACCTATATATTAATAGAATTTTTTTGATGTAGAAATGTAATTTTTTCTCTGTTGGGATTATACACAGACTAGACTTTAGGCTTATTTTTTTCCTGTAAGCAATTGCAATATGAAGATATATTTTAGAATATTTAAACATTATATATAAACTAAAAAACATTTATTACTAAGTGTAACTCTGAAAAATAATGATTTGAAGTAATATATAAAAGCTTAATTTTGTGATAATCTCAATTGTTGGTTTTTTGGCTTTTGTTGTTGTTTTTTTTTTCCAAATAGAGAGTTGTGGTTTAATCCTTGTAGGCAGCTAAGCAACACACAGCCACTTCCTCGATACCCCCCTAAGTGGGATGTAGAAGACCGTTGGAAAGGCAAAAGCTAGAAAACTCCTGGGTTGAGATAAAAACATTTTTTAAGAAAATAAACAAACAATCAAACAAAAAACGCACAAAAAAATGCACCCCAAAACCCCACCACCACCACCAACTAAATAAAAATAATGACAAAAAATTATGCCAAACTGGTCTTAAGCAATGGCAGCCCTGGCAAACTTGCCTTCCTAGCTTTACTTTTTAGCATGGGATAACCCTTTAGTCAGTTTTGGTCAGCTGTCCCAGCTGTGTCCACTCTCAGCTTCTTGGCTACCACCCACCTACTTGCTGGTGCAACAGGGTGAGAAGCAGAAAAAGCCACTGTTAATCAATAGCTAAAACAAGGGTCTGTTATCAACACTCTTTCAGTTGCAACTGCAAAACATAGCACAATATAATCTACGATGAAGAAAATTAACTCTACCCAAGCTAAAAGGAGAACAATTGTTTTGCTTATAATACTTTCCTCCTCTTTTAGACGAACTTTCTAGTTTTCCACAATGGTATATAAACCTTACTGCAATCTCATAATTTTCCACAGTTTACTCATAATCTTAGTTTACAGAGAAAATATAGAGAATTTATTTTTTAAAAACCTTGAATTATCAAGCATAAGCCTCACAACTTGAACTCTTTCAGGTTTTCTCATCTCTAGGTTGGTATTCTCAGGCAAATAAATAAAATTAATGTAGAACCAAAGTTTGAAGCAGGCCTCTCTAGTACCAGTGCATGAAACACTACCAGGAAGTTTTAACTATCGTAATGGAATAGAACTTCAAACCTGGAGAGCTAGAAACGCAAACCAAGTAAAGTAAGGAAATAACAATTAAGTGAATTAAATAATCCTAACATCTAATATATTTCGAGATCTTTAATGCTGGCTTAGCTACACACAAGATTCTTAGGAACAGATGAAAAAGTGTAGCTTGAAGAACTTTCTGGAAACACTACTTAAATATAACAACAATTTTAAAATTGCTTGTTTAAAGAAGGTTTGTGCTCCACTTGCTTGGGAAGGTCTAATTGTCAGGAATTTATTGTCAGACATAGATTACTAAGAGTCAATGAGTGTGGAGCCTTAAAGCAGCCCAGGTTACCTGTCTCATTAGCTCTCCAAACTCACAGTGAGACTGGAGAGCCTTTCCCTATGAATGCTGTAAACTTACGCAGTTCAAAATTCTCAGCCTTGAGTTCACTGCACAGCAAACATGGAGACTGTTGAAGTAGTCTGATCTATATGTGCTATTGCTGTTCCATTAGTTATCTCCTGGCTATGTCAGTCTTGTAGAACTAATAAAGATGTAAACTCCAGCCAATCTGTAAGACACCCAAACATAATGACCTCCTTTTTGTCTTGTTATACGTAAAAAGGAAGCTAGACAATTTGGAGTGAATACATCCAAACTCTGAAAGTTGTGCCTTAAACAAGTCCTTTCTTGCTTCTGTGAATAGAAGGGAAGAGATTATGTATTTAAAAGTTTGGCTGTTAACTCCAGCTGTATCAAAGGGTTTGAGGTTGTTACTAATGTCCCTTCAACACTAAGGTTATCTGTCCTCTGTATCATGTGGCTCCAGTTCTCCCTTGCAAGTCTTCTGTGGAAATTCTTCTGAAATGTTCATGGTAAGCTTTTATGGGAAGGAGAAGGAAAACTAAGGAATCAGACTCAAGTAGGTTAAAGCTTAATGAAGAAGCAATAGAAAACAGGGAAAACATACTATTGAATCTTCTATACCTCTCAGTAGCTTATGTAGCATGACTGTAATTCCTCATTGTTTTCATCTTTTGTTCTACATTCTCTCTTTGTATGTTTTAAGTAAAAAAGGAGGTAAACACTCTTCTTCATACTGTAAGATGCGGTAAAGCAGCATGTCTGCTTTGTTCCAGCCAGGAACATGAGTCCCCAGTTTCATATTTACACACAGTGAGTAACTTGTCTTTTATGAACAGTTACTTATACGGTTTTCCACATAAAGGCACAAGTCAGAAACAGAGTATTAAACTTATGACAGAAGCTGGAAGTTTGTTGACATACAGTCATTAAAGTTTGTCACTAATTAAGTAATCTTCACCTTCTCATCATTAACTGGACTAATAAATATTGATAGATAATTTACTTCAGAGTATTTTTGCATCTTCTCAAGGCTAGACAACTCTGTTCTGTACCTGTCAGACAGACTTGATAACAGCTAAAACTTCTATGGGACAACACTGATTTCTCTGAGTATATGAGCACTTTTCTCTTCATTTACTCTACCAGGTATATCTAATATGAACAAAGAAATGTAGCCTGTAATATTCCTTTAGGTGATTTGAAGGATTGTTTCAATTTTGACGGTATTATGAAAAAGCCTAACAGATCTTTCTTTACATCTAAGTGCTATTTCATTGATACTTTTGATTTGCCTATACTTACATTCATCCAGACAGGTCCTAGAACTTCTTCCCAAGGACAAAAATCCCAAATGCTAAAAGATAACAATGACTTTCCACAGTTGTTTTTGACCATAGCATCATATTTCAGGCCACTTATAATAGTTGTTGAATAACATCATTGCTACTTAAATAAAAATGCTACCCACTGTTTTATCAGAATCACTTTTCAGTTGAAATTTACAATTGTATCACTTATCACAGCAAGAAATCCATTTTACTAAAAATAATAGAAAAGGGCACACTGTATGCCAACTTTGTATAGCAGTTCATTTGAAACGAGACTTCAAAATGTCTGTGAAGGAGTCTTGTACTAATTATGCTTTCTGTTTCCCTATAATTCATTTTCTACAAGTTAGAAAATATATCTGAGACTTAACTGACATTTTTGACAATCTCCAACTGTTTTCTCAGGCTATTTTAATGAATAAAAATAATGGATTCAAATATTTCAACATGAACTTAATTCTTAAAAAGAAATATACTTAAAAATAGACTAAGGCATTACTTCAGTTTGTAATCTTTTTAATCTTATAGATATTTTTTTTTTTTGCAGTCAGAATATTTCTTCTCAAGAAATACATCAAGAAATCAGAAAACTTCATTAATACAAGCTTAATTTTAAAGACGCTAGTCCAAATGTGGTTAATTCTTTCAGTAAGGCTCTATTATTTTGATATTTTCTGTATATACTAGTTTAATAAAAAGTTTTGTAAAAGTTTAAATGTTTTAAGTGATATCTAAATCATAGTAGATCACATATTTCATGTTTTTCATTGGAACCTTTGAGTCTAGTTTTTTCCCTTAACTTTCTCATAAGAACTGAATGAATACCGTAATAAAACCTCTTCAGATCTGAACTAGTGATCTTGCTGAGTGCATTCACTATCTATAAATAATTGCTAAAGTATCTTTGTTTCTAATTAAAAATTGTTGATTCATAATGCTGGTCTTCTCAGGATTATTTTTACATAACTAATTTAAGCAGGAGCAAATACATACAGGAACAGGTTATGGCCAGGAAAGGCCTAAACATGGGATTTGAAAATGACTCCTCAGATTGCTAATCTCTGGACTGAAGCACTAATCTCTTTGTATTGATGTACCTGTCAGTCTTGTACATAGATCAGACAGAAAAGAGAGAACGAAACCAGACGTATCATTACTCTTGTTTATTACGGGGGGGGGGGGGGGGGGGGGGATTTTTTCAAAC
>NW_010195731.1:10870-25735 GCF_000695765.1 Mesitornis unicolor
GGGGAGGGGCATTTTCTACTAAATTATGGTTTAGAAAATTTACAATCATTAAATCAAATTGCAAAAAAAAAACCCAAACCACTATGTGAATTAAGCAAGCTTTTACACAGAATGAGTAGCACAGAATCCAACCCTCTATGTCAACATTCAGCAATCTAAATTATATGATCACATTCCAAATTCCTACCTAAACTCTATATACTTGCCAATTTCTGCATAGAATTGAGGTGAAGGGCCAGAATGGTTGAATGAGCAACATCCTGCAGAAAAAAAGAAAAAAAGAACAAAACAACAACAAACCAAACCAAAACATAAAATCAGGTCCTGAAAGACTATGAAATAACAGGTGCATACATATGGGATCAAGGATAAGTAAGATGTCCGACACAAACCCAACTCTAACTTGTACTAAATTTTGGCATTAGTAGCCAAGCAAAACAATTTTTTATTTTTACTTTTAAATATGTTTAAGGCTGTAAAAACTGTTTCTATGTTTTGCCAACTTCATAGTCTGTCCCACACAACCCTGTGGGAATTGGTGCAATTTTTCAACTTCAGCATCACTTCCTATTGCTTGAATGCTTTTGTAATATTTTGTCATATACACAGAAAAAGATTAGTAAAGTAGTTCAAACACATAAGTGAAATACTTTAATCCCAAAAAAACTTTTACGTATAGCCAGCTAATTCTGGACGTTTTGACTCAAATATATCACCTAACATCAGGCACTTGATTGCAGTAATTAAGTTAGGATCTGGAGCTTCATCTGTTCTTAACGATGCAGAAACTCTCTTTATAAGTATCAACATAGCTCCAGTATACATACAAAAGGAGAGAATCTGAGGCGGTTAGTTTTTTAATTTAGACGTAAGAGTAGCATAAACTAAGTGGCATGACTTAAGACTGTCTTATGTTAAAGTTATTTAGAATTAAGAAAACTGAAGTTTTACCATCTCTGTTTCCTAATGCCTCTGCTTTGGTTGGTAAGCACTGTAGAACAGAGAACCAAAGGATATTTACAGGCTTGGGGATGAGCGGCTGGAAAGCTGCCATGCAGAAAAGGACCTGGGCGTCCTGGTGGACAGCAGGATGACCATGAGCCAGCACTGTGCCCTTGTGGCCAAGAAGGCCAATGGCATCCTGGGGAGTAACAGAAGGGATGTGGTTAGTAGGTCAAGAGAGGTTCTCCTTCCCCTCTACTCTGCCCTGGTGAGACCACATTTGGAATATTGTGTTCAATTCTGGGCCCCTCTGTTCAAGAAGGACAGGGAACTGCTTGAAAGAGTCCAGCACAGAGCCACAGAGATGACTGAGGGAGTGGAGCATCTCCCTCATGAGGACCGGCTGAGGGAGCTGGGTCTCTTTATCTTGGAGAAGAGGAGACTGAGGGGTGACCTCATTGATGTTTATAAATTTGTAAAGGGTGAGTGTCAGGAGGAAGGAGCCTGGCTCTTCTCTCTGATGTCCAATGACAGGACAAGGGGCAATGGGAGCAAGCTGGAGCATAGGAGGTTCAATCTGAACATAAGGAAAAACTTCTTTACTGTGAAGGTGACAAAGCACTGAACAGGCTGCCCAGTGGTTGTGGAGTCTCCTTCTCTGGAGACATTCAAAACCCACCTGGACGCGTTCCTGTGTGACCTAGTCTAGGTGATCCTGCTCTGGCAGGGAGGTTGGACTGGATGATCTTTTGAGGTCCCTTCCAACTCCTAATATTCTGTGATTCTGTAAAACAAATATTTTGTTTCAAAGATAAGTGGATGAAAATGCCTGTGTAAAGCAAGTAGGGTGAGGAAAAAAATATCACTTTAGTTGTGAGGTTGTCCTACTCTTCTGGCCTACTTGGAGACAAAGAATAAGTGGCATGCACTTGAGCATTTGATGTCCCTTACTGAGGATACTTCCATCTACAACCAAATTGTCTTGGCAACACCTCTAGCCTTTAATTAACATGCACATGTCCTGCCTAACCTATAAGGGACAGCTAAAGGGGATTGTATCACTTCATTACTGTGTAGTTTTATTATGCTGCCACTGTGAAAATTTCCTTTATAAATTATTTAGGAAGAATGCTTTAGTAGATAATTTACAAATACTGTGGGTTTTGTATTGTTTTAATTCTAATCACATCTTCATTCACTTATTTGTATGAAGTATTTAGATACATACTGCCCTAAAAGTAAACTCTTTAGCAATTTTGAATTTTTATCCAGTTACTCAATGGTCAATTAATTTCACTTAAGTTCATAGTTATTCTTTTTTTATTACTTGAGATGATTTTTTTTTGTTTGACATTCATGCTGTTTTGTTATATCTCATAAAAGTGATTAATGAAGAACTCCTAATTGTAGAATATGAGCTTTTTATTCTTGTCACTCCTGCTGCATAAATACTACTAAGTATTTGAAATACTTAGTATATACTAAGTATTTGAAAGTGTATTATACAAGCTAAGTTAAATGTGTTCCATTCTGAGGCACAAGACTGAAAACTTAGCTAAGAAAACAGATTCCTCAAGTGATAACGGACCAGATTATTCTCCCAACCCTTGAAACACCACTTAACTGAGAGAGATTTCTCTTACTACTATTGAGCATATCAAGAAAGCATGTTTTTTTCTTGCTTATTCACAATCTACATTAAAATGTAATCTAAAGATTAAACACTTACTAACTTGAGTCTTGTATTATGTACTATGACTCAAGCAAAATATATCCAAATGTACTTGCTGAGGCTCAACGGCTGTGCTCATTTAATCAGAAATTTTATTAACATATTTACTTTCTAGTTTAGTTACTTTAAAGATGCCCTTTCCTTACCCTTTTACAGACATATATGAAAGCTTAGCTTTCCAAGACGTATTTTCCACTTAAACTTTTTTCATTTCTGTTTTCTCTAAATGTAACTACATTAACTGAAGGCAAATTCAGTGAGAGGAAGAAATTGCATCTGGAATCTCAGTTAAAGGCAGGAATTATGTTGCTCACACATAACAGGTCAAAGATACCAAAGATATAAAAGAAAAGAAAACCTCAATAATCAGCAGGACAATCAGTCGTAAAAGGAAATTAAGTTTGGGCTACACTTAAAGGCCCCAGCACTTGAAAAGAGTGGGAACATTAAATTAAATTGCAGCTCACTCAAAACATGACATATCACATTTTTAGTTGAACACCTTATTTTACTTTTATCTAAATATCAACTCTTCTAAAGATAAATTAGTTTCTGTCAATTATTTGTCAGGAAAAAAGTTTTCTTGGATTAATCTATCTAGCAAACTAAAACTCTTGACTGTATTACCTTTTGAAGGGAGGTAGGGTGCTTTACTCTTTCTTCCCACTCCTCCAGGAAGTGCAAAACTCATCTTTCTCTTCCCTTCCTACTGCCCTCTTTGTAGGTGTGTCAGTAGCAGGGAATTGGTAAGCAATAGTTTTGTTTTATCCTGCACCTTTGGAGCAATTTCTTAATTGGAATTGTGTATTAAATATCTGTGTTCCCTGAGCTTGTTATTGAAACTCTGGGACATTGAGTAATAGAGGAATAGTGAATTAGGTTGATCTTTTCAGAAAAGAAGAATAAAATAAAAGAAGACACATCTTTCTCTCTCCAACATCTATGGGTGATAATGCTCTCCTTTGAAAAAAATGACACTGATGATGTTTGATACATCAGCCTCTCTCCCTCTTCAGTTTGGTATAGAATTATCAGTACAAATATAAGTTAAATCATAGAGGGGTCCATTCCTCATTGTTGTGTTCCTCATTGTGAATATTTGAAACCAGACTCAACAGACATGTTGGCCAGTATTAACACGACTTGAGTCAGTAGGTGTCTTCAGAAAAGACAGTGTCTTTATACACTTTGAATCTTTGATAAAAACCTGAAAGTTCAAGGATGACTTACCCTTATTTCAGCTCAGGCAGATTACAGACAAAGAAGAGAGGACTTCGGCCTCTGTCTGCTTATTTTTCATTTTTGCAGGGCTTTACAAACACTTATTTCATGCCATAATTAATTAAATAACTACTGAACTTCCTGTATGTATTACTGAGAAGATGACTGAACAGTGGAACAGGTTGCCCAGTGAGGTTGTGGAGTCTCAACATTTTTGTAGTCAAAAGGTTTTGACTATTTTGGTAGTCAAAACCCAACTGGACATCACCCTCAGCAACCTGCTCTACCTTACACTGCATTGAACATGGGCTTAGACTAGACAGCATCCACAGTTCCTTTCTCCTTCTCAGCTACTCTGTGATTCCATGGCTGTTTGAGGTAAGGCAAATTTACAGAATTTCCCTGTGGCACATAATTCAGCCATTTTCCATGTTAGAACTAAAACCAGTAACAGTCATGACAATCTACTGCCTTAAGGCTAATGGAATAGACATTTCCTCACTTATTATAATTTCTTTTTGTAGCTTTTCTTTTTCTTTCTTTCAGTTCTCTTCTTAACATTTTTAACCAAATTTGATTGGTATGAAAGTATGCATTACTAGAAAAGAATTTTAAACAAGTACTGCAGAACTTTCTACAGTACAACTGTATTACTGCATTCAACATCAACTATCAAAACTACCTTCAGAGTACTGTGTTCTCTGAAATTATCCCTCTTCTAGAGGAATAAAAATATTTGTCCAGAATAATTTTAGCTAGTGAAAAAAGCTATTATGGTCACTGAAGCAATTCTTTCCTGCTCACAGTCCTCCAAATAGACAGGCTTTTACAAGGTTAATTTGATGAGCTAATTATTTTATATAAATTTATTATTAAGGACAGATAATTTTTCACTGGAAGTCATAGTTGTAGAAAACATCTATGCTTTCTAATCCTGGTGAAGTTTGAATGGATCTATTTCAAATACTGATGACTTCTTCAAGGTATCAGTAGAAAATGAGGAAATACTAACTAAACACTGCTCAGGAGAACTCAATACACGAAAGAGTTAAAGAGTTTCTTTTGACGACCTTTAATTGCACATCATTGCATCTACACTACCATACATTTACACATGTCCTCTTTTTGACAGCCTAAGACTATGATCCCACCTGTGCCCATTCTCTTATCACTCAAATTCCTTCTAAAGTCCCATAGAAACATACCTGTTCCATCTGTCTTCTCTACTTGAAAAAAAAAGAAAACCGCATTGTTATATACAACAATCCAATCTGAATTGTGTCTCTGTACAACCTGTCATCTCAGTAATTGTCTTTTGCAGTAAAGCCTTAAGACATTTAACTAGACTAAACACAATTTACGAAAAAAGTAATTTATTTTTTTTCTGGATTAGTACTTTGGATTATAAACTTTTCAGGCCAGGGAGTTTACTTAATTCCTTTGTTCCAGAGACTGTAAAAGATTGTTTTTCTTAAAACTAACATAATAGCAACTCCTAGCCATTTCTGTTAGAAAACCAGAACCCATCTTATATATTGGCATAAAGGTATTCTGCTGGAGAAATGGTCAAGAGTTCTCAAGCAAGGAAAAAAAAAGAAAAAGGTTTACATAGTAAGCGTTCTTCCTTTTTGGAAATTTATAGGCTAAAGATCAGAAATTATATACCTATTCAAAATCTTAAAAATTCTCTATGAAGTATTATGTAAACAACTCTAGTCTTTTAGCTTCAATGTAATTTACTTCATCATTCCAAAGGTACAATGTTCCTACTATGACTACAGGCTGTAGAAAATATGATGGAGAATATATTTGCAAAATTTTAGAAAATTATGAAAATATTTTTTGTTAGTATTTTCCTCAAAATTTCATAAGTACTTTCAGTCACAACTAGGAAGTCTAACACCAGTACAAATGACCCAAGATGTACATATGAAAGCAAAAAAGGTTCTCAAAAGATTGCAGAGTTTTACATTTCCAGCCATAGCCAGCAAGATCTGGAGATATACAGTGGTCATTTGCATTATTCAGATACTGCAAGCAGAAAATTGTAAGTAATAAAAACATTGGCTGTCCTTGTCCTTTAGTAGTCCTGTTGCAAAATTCAGTATCAATCACATTTTTTTTCTTGTTGAACTGGATCTAAATTGTGGAAAGACTGACTCTAAAATCAGCAGTTCATCTTAACTCTTTAGAGGCACTGTCCTTTTGCTTTTTTTATTTTAAGTGGAGGTTTTTAATGACTGCTAATGCTCTGTAATTATGTATATAACTTATGTATTATGTATATAACTTATGAGTATATATCTTCTTCTGTGTACGTCTTTTTTTTTCCCAGCTTTCTCTTCACATACCTCATCCATTTAAAAATATATTTAAAATTATCCTTTGACTAGTACTGTGTTACAGCTGAAGAACTCATTATAGCAAGTTTATTTAAATGTCTGGATTCTAATTCTACTAGTCATAGGCATTTTACTTTATAAATAAAACAAAGAAGAATCTTTTTACACTAAAAATTAAAAAATATAAACAATTCCGAAGATAACATTAGTGTCTGAGGAAACAGAAATATGAAATATAATACCATTCTCAGGCTTTGACTGAAGCCTGCTATGGTAATAGTGAGCACTATTTCACTATTTTTTAATCTGATTTTGTTGCAAGCCTTTTAGTATGCGTGCTGTGATTGCTGAGATATCTCTTAGCTCAGAAGTAGTCAAACTGTACATTTGTGCAATGTGTGAACTGGTACTGTGGATCATCGTTTGACCATTTCTATATATCTGTTCCATGTTATTATAACAGGTACAGCAGGCTATTCCTTGCTTAAAAGGTCTACAGAACACAGAATTAGGTAAATGTCCATATAGTGTGATATGTCCTATTACCATATGAGTGTAGTGTTGCATTGACAGTCAATAACTAGGGTTATGGTGGGGGAAACTGTTGATTGATCCAATGCCTGTCTGGATCAAGGGCTGTCTCTAAGTGCAGCTCCAGAATGTCATGGGTTGTACATAGGTCCTCTGTTATGTCTGCCATCTTAACCATAGAATCACAGAATCATAGAATACCAGGCTGGAAGGGATCACAAGGATCATCTAGTCCAACCTCAAGGTAAAAGTATAGTTTAAATGAGATGAGTCAGCACCTTGTCGAGCTTAAGCAGAGGTTTTATATAAATGGTCATCCTGATAGAATAAGATGCCTACAAGTGAGCAATGGAATTGATCTCTAAATCTTTGTTGATCATGGATGCTTAAACACATCTCTAGAGCCCTGCACATGGACTTCTGGAAATCTGTTTTGTTGTAGTATTTAATTATCTAGTAGATTCAGGATATCCCATGATATCTGAGATATTCACTTGGGAGATATGATGGGGACCTAAAGGAAATCCACTATCATTCTTTCTAGCATGAGTCTGCAGCCAGGTGAACATACAAAAACATACTGTAAACATGTCTGGACAGATGAACTGGTCCCATAAACCCAGGAGGAAAGAAAAACTGTGAAGGAAACTTTAACTTTAGATGTCTAATGATCCTTCACAGTTTTCCTTTCCTGCTGGGTTTACGGGTAATATCTAACACTCAAATATTTAAAGTTAAAATCTTCATATAAAAATGTAGATCCTAAAAGGAAAGCAAAAAATTATATTTTCACTTTACTTCTTATTTCTTTTTCATCTTTCATTTCTTTAAACTTTTCTTTTTCTAAGACTCCACAGGAACATCAGATATTAAACTTCAATTTGTTCTCAGGAATTTCAATACAACTTACATATATTAAGCTTTTAGAGAACACCATATACTTTGGTCTTCCTACTCCCTCCCCATTATGATTAATGACAGCTTATTTTAATGATTTCAGAGCTTTGTACAGAACAGAGAGATACTGAAATTAAGGGAAGTGCACATAATCTCTGTATCAGAGTTCGGGGGAAAAAAAAACAACATACACCAAACACACACAGAAAAGGCTAAACCTCTTCATGCCAATCACTGCACAACATGTCAAACTCAATTGTAAAAAATCATCCTGAAATATGTATTATTGTGCATCTAAAATGCTACATATTGAATTAAATGTGGTCAGAATTTAGAAGATTAATAATAAAATGCCAGATCCTATTTTCTTTATTTCTAAAGACTGCAAAAGAAAAACATGATTAACTGTTTGGATTCTGTCTCTTATCAGTACTTGTATAACCATGAGTTGATAATTTGTGATAGTGTATTTCTCAAGACTGAAGAGTAGTCCTGCATACAGAAAGCTGATATGGATACCCAGTGAGCACGTATGGAAACTGTGTACCAGATACCAGTAACAGTGCCTGACTGGCTTGAGTAAGATCAGCACTAGATGATATTCAGGCAGCAGTGAATGTTTTAAATATCAAAGAAGACACTGAGAACTAATAATGTTTAATGCTTCACCAGATGTGGTCTGCCACTGTTTTAGTGGAGTTCAGACGGGAGTGTGTTTAAACCACCATAGCTGAGAGATGAAGAAACTCTTGATGGATTCTCTTATTCTGATAAATTCCAAATAAGAAACAAAATAGTGGCTAAACTTCCAAATTATAAAAGCCATGTAAATGTAGGTATCCAAACTACAGTAGATTACATCACCTAATCATTGAGTTTTCAGATTTAAAACTTGAAATCAGAAAATATTTCTCAATGAGATAAAAGCTATACTAATTTATCTGGGGTACTAATGTACTTGGAATTGACTGAAGACAATCCAAAATGTAAAAAATAATTAATTTCTAAGATCTTTTAATATTTTCAGATAAGAATTTAAAAAATGCATTCATTTTTATATTTGCAGATCACAGTCAAAAAAGGCACACATCACTGGCTTTTGGTCAAGACCAACAGGTTGTCCAGAAGCCAAGGATATTGGTAGAAAGGTTTCTATAAGCTTTCAGGAGGTTTGATAAAAGTTGGTTAAACAGATATCTAGTATATCGCTTAAGAATTCTGCAAAAACAGGCAACAACTCCCTGATCCCAGAAAAAAGAAAAAAAAATAATTGCAAAAATAAATCTATTACTTAAGTGCTTGGTGGACTGCTTGATAAATCTTGTGAAAACTATGGTAATTTCCTCCTATTAACTCAAGCCCCAGTTGTTGGGTTACTAAGAAATATCAGGTTTATTTTTAACTTTAACGCTAAGAAAGAATTATTTCAGTTATGCTTTCCTCTGGTCAGCAAGGCTGAATATATGTGTGTGATGAAAAGAGACTCTACTGCAGAGTTCAAATTTAACAATTTATTTGAACAACATGTGCAGATCCAGAACGTCACTATTGCAGGTTCTATGGATACAATGGAGAATACGCTGTTGCAGTTTTAAAAGCAATACTACACTATTACAACCACAAGAGATTCACAAAATGCACTATTGTAACTACAATAGTCACAAAATGCACTATTACAGCCCACAGGCAATTCAGCCCACAGGCCACAGACCACTCACAAAACTCACTATTACTGTCCATAAGCAATTCATAATGACTCCCAGGCTACTCACAAAATTCACTATTACAATTCCCAGGTGATTCATGGAACACACTATCACAACTCACAAACAACTCAGAATGCCACACATGTGTTAGTCGATCACCTGCAACTACAAACTTAAAGTCTGCCAAATATTCACTTACTCCTCCACGTAAGGGCTCCCACGTAAGTTACCTTGGTCAGCATCCCAACCAAGGAGGAAGGTTCTCATCACTCTGTGGCTGGAGAATTAACTCCCCATTTCTAGCATGAATCTTAGGGTTTTTATCCCCTGGTGTATGGGACAGCAGGCAGGGCCATATCTGAGTAGATTAGACCACCTGGGGCAGTACTTCCCCTTATCTTTAGTTATTTCCATATCCTTGTATTGTTTGGTCCCTTGGAGCCATACAGATATCCTCCAGCTTACTTTGTTTTACTTTCTGGCAATTTAATAGTGGTTTGATTGGGACTCAGGGCTTATTATCAGTTGGGCAATTTCAAGGCTCAACTTAGGTTTCCGGTCTTTGTGTGATGCGGCACTGCCCTGTTTTAGTCTTGGGCTTATCAGACAACTCAAGGCTGAGCTATCTGTTCAGCTCCCCATGTGTCGTCTCTGCAGATGTAAGGCCTCAAGGCAATCCAAGGCTGAGTCACTCTTGCAACCTCCCCATACAGATATCCTCCAGCTTACTTTGTTTTACTTTCTGGCAATTTAATAGTGGTTTGATTGGGACTCAGGGCTTATTATCAGTTGGGCAATTTCAAGGCTCAACTTAGGTTTCCGGTCTTTGTGTGATGCGGCACTGCCCTGTTTTAGTCTTGGGCTTATCAGACAACTCAAGGCTGAGCTATCTGTTCAGCTCCCCATGTGTCGTCTCTGCAGATGTAAGGCCTCAAGGCAATCCAAGGCTGAGTCACTCTTGCAACCTCCCATGAGTCACCTGGTGCTCTGGACATTTCCAAGACCTGTTTGAACTACAAGACAGACAATCCTTACAATGTGCTTTTCTGAAACTGGGTTTGGATCATTCCCATCAACAACAGGAAGACAGTAATTAGTTTACTAAGGTCCATGCATGAGACTGGGCCTAAAATTTTTGACATTTTATATAACTTCTAAAAACCACCAGAATACAGTACAGTAGGCTGTACCAATATCTGGAAATGCTTAAACAGAATTCACTTGTTAGCAGATGACTGCGGAACAGATTTATTGGTATATAAAATGTCAGTCAAAGTGATTAGATTGTGTGTTTTTAAGTAATTACTGACATCATGCTACTTATGTAGAAACTTCACTTTAGACTAAAATGCAGTCATTTCCTGCTTTACTTTGAAAAATTTAAGAAGTTTTGAAAAGGAATATATTAAAATTAATCCTAATTTTGAAAACTAACATATGTAAAGATAATTGCTTGCCTTACTAATGGATTTCAGAAGTAACAAGGGTTTTTAGCCCTGTGAATAAATTAAAATGGTCTTTATCTTATTAATATGAAAATCCCTTCTGTGCTCTGTCTATCTAGTACATCAGTAATTAAGGATTTAGAGGCCCTTTGCCTGATTCTCCTCAGTGAGGCAGGTAAAATCACAGAAAGTCTGTGACTACCTTTGCAAATCCTCTAGATTATAGATAGCAATGCCCACTGTTTATGCATTTTGAAAGTTCTAGAAACATAAGTATAGATAAATTCAAAGGAGCTGCCATTTCACAGTTCACATTCATTGATAATTAAAGCTGAAAAGGAACTTGTTCTCTGATAACATATAGGAGTATGAGTAGACTTAACCAAAGATCTGATATATTCCTCCCTATACTTATGTTTGAGAAGCTGGCAAGTGAGGTCATGTTGTCTTTATCACACATATCAATAAGAATATGGTAAAGACCTAGGGATTCGGTTCACAAGGAGCACTGAAATGCCTAACTTTTAAGTGACCAGGAAACTAAGTTGTCCAGACTTTCCTATGTAATGCACCAAGAATTATTGCACCAAGAATTATTTTGCATTTAGCAAAAGTATTTGCCAAAACTAGCATATCTGCTTGTAGGTCTTGCTGTTTCTCAGTTCAGTTCAAACTGATTAATATACCATAAAATACGTGTGGAATTTTCTTATTTTAATCGGTAGGTAGAAGAATACAGAATACTTTTGAAAGGAAAGGGTAGCTATTATTTAAATCCAGTGTTCAT
The DNA here is from genome assembly GCF_000695765.1 of Mesitornis unicolor. Taxonomy (NCBI): domain Eukaryota; kingdom Metazoa; phylum Chordata; class Aves; order Mesitornithiformes; family Mesitornithidae; genus Mesitornis; species Mesitornis unicolor. Next base: position 22,474 of record NW_010195731.1, read on the forward strand.
ATTTCCGCCTTCTATTTTCCTTCCAGAGTGTACAGGATAGAACTTGATTATTGTTTTAAAACATAGTGAGCTTTCTGGAGGCTTTTCTTTGGTAACTTGTTCTGTCTATATTCCAACAGGATTTTCACCCAATACAAGTAGTTTTCCTTTCATTATTGTTTGCTCTTTTCCAACCATGATATTGCTTGATGAAAAATGATCAGCAATAAGGCCAAAACAGGCCATAATATTCGTGCTTAATGGGCTGAACAGGTCTTTCTCTAGGTAGAACCAGTTCTGTAGCATGGTAGCATGGTAGCATAGAAGTATAAGTGGAAACACCTCTTCCCTCGTCACCATGTCTATTTTCCTCCATTCTTCTTGCACTTGCCTAACTCGATTATGACATTTCTTTTCTGATCCTGACTAGTGACTGGCTGGTTGATTATTGCTGCTTAACATTTTAATGAGTTTTGTGACTTCATCTAGAGGCAATGTACTCACGAAACAAGAAGAAACTGGCATAGAAATGTCTGGGAAAGTAGGATATACATAGCGTGGCTGATAGCATTTATATGATTTAGGATCTGAATTTCCAAAGTACTGATAACTTCATGATGAGGAGGACTTCTGCAATATGTTACTTAAATATTTTTATACATTTTTATTTTACAAAAGAAGTCCATGGATGGTTTTTCTAAAGTATTATAAGTGGTTTATCTGAGGAAAAGTACTAGATTCTTCAGATTCTGCTCTGATACAGAACAATTTTCATGGTCCAGGTACATTATCATTCCTAAGAAAACACTGTATGTGTAAATATATTACAAAATGTTAACAAATGTCATAAGCATGTTAGGCTTATGTACCATGTATTACAGATAATTATAATCATATAAGTAGAAGGTTTTACAGTTAACCTATTGATCCATTGAACTCTACAGCAATTTACAGTAACTGCCTGACCACTCAACAAGTCATATATAATTCTTTATTTTCTTTCATATATTCCCATTAATAAAAAAATTTAAAATAAAACATGATTCAAATGCATATTTAAAATCACTTCTCTTAAATGGCTAGGTTTAATGAATGAATATTATCACTGTTCTTTTGTGAGCTGATTTATAAGCGTGAATAGCTTTGGAGTTTCCTGCCCCTTGTTTTCTACTTTATCCATCTCTCAGAATATTCTTCTTTTGATGAAGAAAAAGCTATTTTTTAATATAGGAATAGCTATTCTAGAAACAGTAGTGCAACTCATGTATTATACAAAACTTTTACCAGTGTTCTGCTCCCGAATTAGGTTTTCTTTAATACAATAGGCTATAAAAATAATTAAAATATGATGGATACACCACAAGAGTTATCCATGCAACAGGGTGGGACACTGAGAAACTAGTACAGTCACTGGTCTATATAATTAGATTGAATTGAATTAACAGATATTTGCTGTTATGAATTTTTTAATATTCATCTACACAATCCCCAGCCATCATCAGGAATGTTCCCTTTTTATTGAAGATCAGAAAATAAATGTGGCATAAATATTGTTCTTAATAATATGCTTTACTGAAAAGCATAAAGGGAATTTTGAAGACTGTGTGTCTTTTACCTAAGTGACAAGCACAGTATAGCTCCCCCCAACATACACACACACACACACACACACACAGTTATGGTTATGGTTTAAGGGTTACCAGCCTGAAAGGGAAGGACAGGTGGTGTCTGTAGGACCCTGGAGGGTCCGATATCAGTACTGTTCCCTCCCTTTTCCAGCCACAGTCTATAAAAAGCCGAGGAGGCCCGAGGTTTTTGCGGACTTTTCCTGGTTTCCTGGGCTGCTTCCTGTCGCGTCTTGGGACGGCTGGGCCTAGCTCCAAGTGCTCGGCAGCATCCACCACCACCCGCTCCCGGCACCACTGCGGGCCCTGGCGACTCGTCACAGCCGTCGCACCGGCCATGAGGCACTGCTTGGACACTTCCACTCAGGACATCTGGGATCGGGTTTTGTATATAGTTAAATATCCTTTATCCCTTATTAATCCCCTTTTCCTTTCCCTAGTTGTTTTTCATTAAACTTGTTATAGTCTTAACTTCCAACCTTGTGCGAAGCATCTTTTTCTCTATTCCATTTTTTTAAATCCTTCCCTGGGAGGGTAGGGGACAATAGAGAGAAAACCCTGCTCTCTGAGGCTTAAACGGAGACACACACACACGCACACACACGCGCGTGCACACACACACACACAATTCATTTGTGCTACTGATGAAATTATGAACATTTTTCTTCTCTGGAGCTTATAACTGCAAAGCAACACTGGGTATAAAAGCACGCAGTTTATAACCCCTAACAGCACTGTAAGTGCTTAATCTTAATTTCTGGTTATGTTTGTTGGATTTTACTGTAGGGATCATATGTTTGTTTAAAAATAAATTTCATAGATGCAAGGGTTTTTTGGTCTAAAGAAATTGCAGATTCACATTCGTCATGCATATTTGACCTCTGCCTTTCCACTCTCAATCAGAAAGGGCATAAGGCTGTTGGATTTTTATGTCAAAGTGAGTAAAACTCCCATTCTCTCCATTAATGAGAAATTCAGCTATTGATCTGATCTTTGCTCCACTGCCATTGATTTCTGCTCTTTGTTTTGTCATTTGGACCTAGAACTGTAGATAAGTTATTGACTGAAGAATAGAAAGTCAATCATTTGTATTCTCTATAGAGCTTGTGAAAACTGAATTTATCTTTGTATTCTCTGGCATTTTACTATGAAATTTTGAGCCTGTATTAAAGTTGTTTCCAGTTGTTCTGGGCTTGAGAAGTTTATGATTATGAAAGAAAATTTTCTACATCATTAATTTACAGATTATTTCTAAATGACAAGAGAGAACAACTCAACATTAAACGTCTGTAATCAGTTTATATAGTATAGTTTTTAAAGTATATTAAAATCATAATTTCTCTGATACTAAAGCATTTTACATCCATGCATCAATAGCTGAATTGCTATTACATTTTATTTTTGGATTCTTTTAAAACAAGAAAATTATAAACAAAAAAAAAGAATACAGGAAACTCTTTCAATGGCAGATTTCCATGTAGTATAGAAGGGAGGTCTTGAAGCAGAAAGGATAACTTCTTATATAGAGGCTTTTTATATATAGATTCATTAAAAAAATCTTTGCTAGATTTAATTCTCTACTTGGATCACTTGTTACATGTCCACTTCAAGAAATTCTGAATTCTGTACTGGATGATCACAGAATCACAGAATATTAG